>NC_064621.1:106889128-107193602 GCF_023898315.1 Schistocerca nitens | reverse complement strand
ATCGAGATTAAATATTTTGTTCATCAAGCACACTTTAACATCAGTGACAACTGGGCCCACCGTCATCTCATTACATCTCTCCTGGGAGACCAACAGCAACTATCCAACGCACCGCAGCCCACTTACTTTACCCTTCACATCCTTATATTGCCGATACAACACAGAAATTGCATCCAGATTAAATATTTTGTTCATCAAGCACATGTTCAAATCTGTGACAACTGGGCCCACCGTCATCTCACTAAATCTCTCCTGGGAGACCAGTAGCATGTATCCGACGCACCGCAGCCCACTTACTTTACCCTTCACAACCTTATATTGCCGATACAACACAGAAATTGCATCGAGATTAATTATTTTGTTCATCAAGCACACGTTCACATCTGTGACAACTGGGCCCACCGTCATCTCATTAAATCTCTCCTGGGAGACCAGTAGCTTGTATCCGACGCACCGCAGCCCACTTACTTTACCCTTCACATCCTTATATTGCCGATACAACACAGAAATTGCATCCAGATTAAATAATTTGTTCATCAAGCACACGGTCACACCTGTGACAACTGGGCCCACCGTCATCTCATTAAATCTCTCCTGGGAGACCAGTAGCTTGTATCCGATGCACCGCAGCCCACTTACTTTACCGTTCACAACCTTATATTGCCGAAACAACACAGAAATTGCATCGAGATTAAATATTTTGTTCATCAAGCACACGTTCACATCTGTGACAACTAGGCCCACCGTCATCTCATTAAATCTCTCCTGGAAGACCAGTAGCTTGTATCCGACGCACCGCAGCTTACTTACTTTACCGTTCACAACCTTATATTGCCGATACAACACAGAAATTGCATCCAGATTAAATATTTTGTTCATCAAGCACACGTTCACATCTGTGACAACTGGGCCCACCGTCATCTCATTAAATCTCTCCTGGGAGACCAGTAGCTTGTATCCGACGCACCGCAGCTTACTTACTTTACCGTTCACAACCTTATATTGCCGATACAACACAGAAATTGCATCGAGATTCAATATTTTGTTCATCAAGCACACGTTCACATCTGTGACAACTGGGCCCACCGTCATCTCATTAAATCTCTCCTGGGAGACCAGTAGCTTGTATCCGACGCACCGCAGCCCACTTACTATACCCTTCACAACCTTATATTGCCGAAACAACACAGAAATTGCATCGAGATTAAATATTTTGTTCAGCAAGCACACGTTCACAACTGTGACAACTGGGCCCACCGTCATCTCTTTACATCTCTCCTGGAAGCCCAGTAGCTTGTATCCGACGCACCGCAGCCCACTTACTTTATCCTTCAAAACCTTATAATGCCGATACAACACAGAATTTGCATCGAGATTATATATTTTGTTCATCAAGCTCACGTCCACATCTGTGACAACTGGACCCACCGTCATCTCATTACATCTCTCGTGGGAGACCAGTGGCTTGTACCCGACGCACCGCAGCCCACTTACTTTACCCTTCACAACCTTATATTGCCGATACAACACAGAAATTGCATCGAGATTAATTATTTTGTTCATCAAGCACAAGTTAACATCTGGGACAAGTAGGCCCACCGTCATTTCATTAAATCTGTCCAGGGAGACCAGTAGCTTGTATCCGACGCACCGCAGCCCACTTACTTTACTCTTCACAACCTTATATTGCCAATACAACACACAAATTGCATCGAGATTAATTATTTTGTTCATCAAGCACACGTTCACATCTGTGACAACTGGGCCCACCGTCATCTCATTAAATCTCTCCTGGGAGACCAGTAGCTTGTATCCAACGCACCGCAGCCCACTTACTTTACCCTTCACAACCTTATATTGCCGATACAACACAGAAATTGCATCGAGATTAATTATTTTGTTCATCAAGCACACGTTCACTTCTGTGAAAACTGGGCCCACCGTCAGCTCATTAAATCTCTCCTGGGATACCAGTAGCTTGTATCCGACGCACCGCAGCCCACTAACTTTATCCTTCACAACCTTATATTGCCGATACAACACAGAAATTGAATCGAGATTAAATATTTTGTTCATCAAGCACACGTCCACATCTGTGACAACTGGACCCACCGTCATCTCATTAAATCTCTCCTGGGAGACCAGTGGCTTGTATCCGACGCACCGCAGCACACTTACTTTACCCTTCACAACCTTATATTGCCGATACAACACAGAAATTGCATCGAGATTAATTATTTTGTTCATCAAGCACACGTTCACATCTGGGACAACTGGGCCCACCGTCATCTCATTACGTCTCTCCTGGGAGCCCAGTAGCTAGTATCCGACGCACCGCAGCCCACTTACTTTACCCTTCACAACCTTATATTGCCGATACAACACAGAAATTGAATCGAGATTAAATATTTTGTTCAACAAGCACACGTTGCATCTGTGACAACTGGGCTCACCGTCATCTCATTAAATCTCTCCTGGGAGACCAGTAGCGAGTATCCGACGCACCGCAGCCCACTTACTTTACCCTTCACAACCTTATATTGCCGATACAACACAGAAATTGAATCGAGATTAAATATTTTGTTCATCAAGCACACGTTCACATCAGCGACAACTGGGCCCACCGTCATCTCATTAAATCTCTCCTGGGAGACCAGTAGCTTGTATCCGACGCACCACACCCCACTTACTTTACACTTCACAACCTTATATTGCGGATACAACACAGAAATTGCATCGAGATTAAATATTTTGTTCATCAAGCACACGTTCACATCTGTGACAACTGGGCCCAACGTCAACTCATTAAATCTCTCCTGGGAGACCAATAGCATCTATCCGAAGCACCGCAGCCCACATACTTTACCGTTCACAACCTTATGTTGCCGATACAACACAGAAATTGCATCGAGATTAAATATTTTGTTCATCAAGCACACGTTCACATCTGTGACAACTGGGCCCAACGTCAACTCATTAAATCTCTCCTGGGAGACCAATAGCATCTATCCGAAGCACCGCAGCCCACTTACTTTACCGTTCACAACCTTATATTGCCGATACAACACAGAAATTGCATCGAGATTAAATATTTTGTTCATCTAGCACACGTTCACATCTATGAACCCTGGGCCCACCGTCATCACATTTAATTTCTCCTGGGGGACCAGTGGCTTGTATCCGACGCACCGCAGCCCACTTACTATACCGTTCACAACCTTATATTGCATATACAACACAGAAATTGCATCGAGATTAATTATTTTGTTCATGAAGCACACGTTCACATCTGTGACAACTGGGCCTACCGTCATCTCATTAAATCTCTCCTGGGAGACCAGGAGCTTGTATCTGACGCACCGCAGCCCACTTACTTTACCCTTCACAACCTTATATTGCCGATACAACACAGAAATTGCATCGAGATTAAATATTTTGTTCATCAAGCACACGTTCACATCTGCGACAACTGGGCCCACCGTCATCTCATTAAATCTCTCCTGGAAGCACAGTAGCTTGTATCTATCGCACCGCAGCCCACTTACTTTACCCTTCACAACCTTATGTTGCCGATACAACACAGAAATTGCATCGAGATTAAATATTTTGTTCATCAAGCACACGTTCACATCTGTGACAACTGGACCCACCGTCATCTCATTAAATCTCTCCTGGAAGTTCACATCTGCGACAACTGGGCCCACCGTCATCTCATTAAATCTCTCCTGGAAGCACAGTAGCTTGTATCTATCGCACCGCAGCCCACTTACTTTACCCTTCACAACCTTATGTTGCCGATACAACACAGAAATTGCATCGAGATTAAATATTTTGTTCATCAAGCACACGTTCACATCTGCGACAACTGGGCCCACCGTCATCTCATTAAATCTCTCCTGGAAGCACAGTAGCTTGTATCTATCGCACCGCAGCCCACTTAAATCCTTCACAACCTTATGTTGCCGATACAACACAGAAATTGCATCGAGATTAAATATTTTGTTCATCAAGCACACGGTCACATCTGTAACCACTGTGCCCGCCGTAATCTCATTAAATCTCTCCTGGAAGCCCAGTAGCTTGTATCCGACGCACCGCAGCCAACTTACGTTAGCCTTCACAACCTTATATAGCCGATACCACACAGAATTTACATCGAGATTAATTATTTTTTTCATCAAGCTCACGTCCACATCTGTGACAACTCTACCCACCGTCATCTCATTAAATCTCTCCTGGGAGACCAGTAGCTTTTTTCCGACGCACCGCAGCCCACTTACTTTACCCTTCACGACTTTATATTGCCGATACAACACTGAAATTGCCTCGAGATTAAATATTTTGTTGATCAAGCACACGTTCACATCTGTGACAACTGGGGCCACCGTCATCTCATTAAATCTCTCCTGGGAGACCAGTAGGTTTTAGCAGACGCACCGCAGCCCTCTCACTTTACCCTTCACAACCTTATATTGCCGATACAACACAGAAACTGAATCGAGATTAAATATTTTGTTCATCAAGCACACGTTCACATCTGTGACAACTGGACCCACCGTCATCTCATTAAATCTCTCCTGGAAGCCCAGTAGCTTGTATCTGACGCACAGCAGCCCATTTACTTTACCCTTCAGAATCTTATATTGCCGATACAACACAGAAATTGTATCGAGATTAAATATTTTGTTCATGAAGCACACGTTCACATCTGTGACCACAGTGCCAACCGTAATGTCATTACATTTCTCCTGGAAGCCCAGTAGCTTGTATCCGACGCACCGCAGCCCACTTACTTTATCCTTCACAACCTTATATTGCCGATACCACACAGAATTTGCATCGAGATTAAATATTTTGTTCATCAAGCGCACGTTCACTTCTGTGACAAACGGGGCCACTGTCACCTCGTTACATCTCTCCTGGGAGCCTAGTAGCTTGTATCCGACCGACCGCAACCCACTTACTTTACTCTTCACAACCTTATATGGCCAATACAACACAGAAATTGCATCGAGATTAATTATTTTATTCATCAAGCACACGTTCACATCTGTGACAACTGGGCCCACCGTCATCTCTTTAAATCTCTCCTGGGACACCAGTAGCTTGTATCCAACGCTCCGCAGCCCACTTACTTTACCCTTCACAACCTTATATTGCAGATACAACACAGAAATTGCATCGAGATTAAATATTTTGCTCATAAAGCACACGTTCACATCTGTGACAACTGGGCCCACCGTCATCTCATTACGCCTCTCCTAGGAGCCCAGTAGCTTGTATTCGACGCATCGCAGCCCACTTACTTTACCCTTCACAACCTTATATTGCCGATACAACACAGAAATTGAATCGAGATTAAATATTCTGTTCAACAAGCACACGTTACGTCTGTGACAACTGGGTCCACCGTCATCTCATTAAATCTCTCCTGGGAGACCAGTAGCTTGTATCCGACGCACCACACCCCACTTACTTTACCCTTCACAACCTTATATTGCCGATACAACACAGAAATTGCATCGAGATTAAATATTTTGCTCATCAAGCATTCGTTCACATCTGTGACCACTGGGCCCACCGTCATCTCATTAAATCTCTCCTGGGAGACCAGTAGTTTGTATGCGATGCACCGCAGCCCACTTACTTTACCCATCACAACCTTATATTGCCGATACAACACAGATATTGCATCGAGATTAAATATTTTGTTCATCAAGCACACATTCACATCTGTGACAACTGGGCCCACCGTCATCTCGCTAAATCTCTCTTGGAAGCCCATTAGCTTGTATCCGACGCACCGCAGCCCACTTACTTTATCCTTCACAACCTTATATTGCCGATACCACACAGAATTTGCATCGAGATTAAATATTTTGTTCATCAAGCGCACGTTCACATCTGTGACAAACGGGGCCACCGTCACCTCGTTACATCTCTCCTGGGAGCCTAGTAGCTTGTATCCGACCGACCGCAACCCTCTTACTTTACCCTTCACAACCTTATATTGCCGATACAACACAGAAATTGAATCGAGTTTAAATATTTTGTTCAACAAGCACATGTTACATCTGTGACAACTGGGCCCACCGTCATCTCATTAAATCACTCCTGGGAGACCAGTAGTTTGTATCCGACGCACCGCAGCCCACTTACTTTAGCTTTCCAACCTTATATTGCCGATACAACACAGAAATTGCATCGAGATTAGATATTTTGTTCATCAAGCAAACGTTCACATCTGTGACAACTGGGGCCACCGTCATCTCAATGAATCCCTCCTGGGAGACCAGTAGCTTCTTTCCGACATACCGCAGCCTACTTACTTTACCTTTCACAACCTCATATTGCCGATAAAACACAGAAATTGCATCGAGATTAAATATTTTGTTCATCAAGCACACGTTCACATCTGTGACAACTGGGCCCACCGTCATCTCTTTACATCTCTCCTGGAAGCCCAGTAGCTTGTATCCGACGCACCGCAGCCCACTTACTTTATCCTTCAAAACCTTATAATGCCGATACAACACAGAATTTGCATCGAGATTAAATATTTTGTTCATCAAGCTCACGTCCACATCTGTGACAACTGGACCCACCGCCATCTCATTACATCTCTCGTGGGAGACCAGTGGCTTGTACCCGACGCACCGCAGCCCACTTACTTTACCCTTCACAACCTTATATTGCCGATACAACACAGAAATTGCATCGAGATTAATTATTTTGTTCATCAAGCACAAGTTAACATCTGGGACAACTGGGCCCACCGTCATTACATTAAATCTGTCCTGGGAGACCAGTAGCTTGTATCCGACGCACCGCAGCCCACTTACTTTACTCTTCACAACCTTATATTGCCAATACAACACAGAAATTGCATCGAGATTAATTATTTTGTTCATGAAGCACACGTTCACATCTGTGACAACTGGGCCCACCGTCATCTCATTAAATCTCTCCTGGGAGACCAGTAGCTTGTATCTAACGCACCGCAGCCCACTTACTTTACCCTTCACAACCTTATATTGCCGATACAACACAGAAATTGCATCGAGATTAATTATTTTGTTCATCAAGCACACGTTCACTTCTGTGAAAACTGGGCCCACCGTCAGCTCATTAAATCTCTCCTGGGATACCAGTAGCTTGTATCCGACGCACCGCAGCCCACTAACTTTATCCTTCACAACCTTATATTGCCGATACAACACAGAAATTGCATCGAGATTAATTATTTCGTTCATCAAGCACACGTTCACATCTGGGACAACTGGGCCCGCCGTCATCTCATTACGTCTCTCCTGGGAGCCCAGTAGCTAGTATCTGACGCACCGCAGCCCACTTACTTTACCCTTCACAACCTTATATTGCCGATACAACACAGAAATTGAATCGAGATTAAATATTTTGTTCAACAAGCACACGTTGCATCTGTGACAACTGGGCTCACCGTCATCTCATTAAATCTCTCCTGGGAGACCAGTGGCTTGTATCCGACGCACCGCATCCCACTTACTTTACCCTTCACAACCTTATATTGCCGATACAACACAGAAATTGCATCGAGATTAATTATTTTGTTCATCAAGCACACGTTCACTTCTGTGACAACTGGGCCCAACGTCAACTCATTAAATCTCTCCTGGGAGACCAATAGCATCTATCCGAAGCACCGCAGCCCACATACTTTACCGTTCACAACCTTATGTTGCCGATACAACACAGAAATTTAATCGAGATTATATATTTTGTTCATCAAGCACACGTTCACATCTGTGACAACTGGGCCCAACGTCAACTCATTAAATCTCTCCTGGGAGACCAATACCATCTATCCGAAGCACCGCAGCCCACTTACTTTACCCTTCACAACCTTATGTTGCCGATACAACACAGAAATTGCATCGAGATTAAATATTTTGTTCATCAAGCACACGGTCACATCTGTAACCACTGTGCCCGCCGTAATCTCATTAAATCTCTCCTGGAAGCCCAGTAGCTTGTATCCGACGCACCGCAGCCAACTTACTTTAGCCTTCACAACCTTTTATAGCCGATACCACACAGAATTTACATCGAGATTAATTATTTTTTTCTTCAAGCTCACGTCCACATCTGTGACAACTCTACCCACCGTCATCACATTAAATCTCTCCTGGGAGACCAGTGGCTTGTATTCGACGCACCGCAGACCACTTACTATACCCTTCACAACCTTATATTGCCGATACAACACAGAAATTGCATCGAGATTAATTATTTTGTTCATGAAGCACACGTTCACATCTGTGACAACTGGGCCTACCGTCATCTCATTAAATCTCTCCCGGGAGACCAGTAGCTTTTATCCGACGCACCGCAGCCTACTTACTTTACCCTTCACGACATTATAATGCCGATACAACACTGAAATTGCATCGAGATTAAATATTTTGTTGATCAAGCACACGTATAAATCCGTGACAACTGGGCCCACCGTCATCTCATTAAATCTCTCCTGGGAGACCAGTAGCTTTTATCCGACGCACCGCAGCCCTCTTAGTATACCCTTCAAAACCTTATATTGCCGTAACAACACAGAAATTGCATCGAGATTAATTATTTTGTTCATCAAGCACACGATCACATCTGTGACAACTGGGCCCACCGTCATCTCATTAAATCTCTCCTGGGAGACCAGTAGCTTTTTTCCGACGCACCGCAGCCCACTTACTTTACCCTTCACGACTTTATATTGCCGATACAACACTGAAATTGCCTCGAGATTAAATATTTTGTTGATCAAGCACACGTTCACATCTGTGACAACTGGGGCCACCGTCATCTCATTAAATCTCTCCTGGGAGACCAGTAGGTTTTAGCAGACGCACCGCAGCCCTCTCACTTTACCCTTCACAACCTTATATTGCCGATACAACACAGAAATTGAATCGAGATTAAATATTTTGTTCATCAAGCACACATTCACATCTGTGACAACTGGACCCACCGTCATCTCATTAAATCTCTCCTGGAAGCCCAGTAGCTTGTATCTGATGCACCGCAGCCCATTTACTTTACCCTTCAGAATCTTATATTGCCGATACAACACAGAAATTGCATCGAGATTAAATATTTTGTTCATCAAGCACACGTTCACATCTGTGACAACAGTGCCAACCGTAATCTCATTACATTTCTCCTGGAAGCCCAGTAGCTTGTATCCGACGCACCGCAGCCCACTTACTTTATCCTTCACAACCTTATATTTCCGATACGACACAGAATTTGCATCGAGATTAAATATTTTGTTCATCAAGCACACGTTCACATCTGTAACAACTGGGCCCACCGTCATCTCATTAAAACTCTCCTGGGAGACCAGTAGCTTGTATCCGACGCACCGCAGCCCACTTAATTTACTCTTCACAACATTATATTGCCGATACAACACAGAAATTGCATCGAGATTAAATATTTTGTTCATCAAGCACACGTTCACATCTGTGACAACTGGGCCCACCGTCATCTCATTAAACCTTTCCTGGGAGACCAGTAGCTTGTATCCGACGCACCGCAGCCCACTTACTTTACCCTTCGCAACCTTATATTGCCGATACAACACAGAAATTGCATCGAGATAAAATATTTTGTTCATCAAGCACACGTTAACATCTGTGACAACTGGGCCCACCGTCATCTCATTAAATCTCTCCTGGGAGCCCAGTAGCTTGTATCCGACGCACCGCAGCCCACTTACTTTACTCTTCACAACCTTATATGGCCAATACAACACAGAAATTGCATCTAGATTAATTATTTTGTTCGCCAAGCACACGTTCACATCTGTGAGAACTGGGCCCACCGTCATCTCATTAAATCTCTCCTGGGACACCAGTAGCTTGTATCCAACGCTCCGCAGCCCACTTACTTTACCCTTCACAACCTTATATTGCAGATACAACACAGAAATTGCATCGAGATTAAATATTTTGCTCATAAAGCACACGTTCACATCTGTGACAACTGGGCCCACCGTCATCTCATTACGCCTCTCCTAGGAGCCCAGTAGCTTGTATTCGACGCATCGCAGCCCACTTACTTTACCCTTCACAACCTTATATTGCCGATACAACACAGAAATTGAATCGAGATTAAATATTTCGTTCAACAAGCACACGTTACGTCTGTGACAACTGGGTCCACCGTCATCTCATTAAATCTCTCCTGGGAGACCAGTAACTTGTATCCGACGCACCGCAGCACACTTACTTTACCCTTCACAACCTTATATTGCCGATACAACACAGAAATTGAATCGAGATTAAATATTTTGTTCATCAAGCACACGTTCACATCTGTGACAACTGGGCCCACCGTCATCCCATTTATCTCTCCTGGGAGACCAGTAGCTTGTATCCGACGCACCACACCCCACTTACTTTACCCTTCACAACCTTATATTGCCGATACAACACAGAAATTGCATCGAGATTAAATATTTTGCTCATCAAGCATTCGTTCACATCTGTGACAACTGGGCCCACCGTCATCTCATTAAATCTCTCCTGGGAGACCAGTAGTTTGTATCCGATGCACCGCAGCCCACTTACTTTACCCATCGCAACCTTATATTGCCGATACAACACAGATATTGCATCGAGATTAAATATTTTGTTCATCAAGCACACGTTCACATCTGTGACAAACGGGCCCACCGTCACCTCGTTACATCTCTCCTGGGAGCCTAGTAGCTTGTATCCGACCGACCGCAACCCTCTTACTTTACCCTTCACAACCTTATATTGCCGATACAACACAGAAATTGAATCGAGTTTAAATATTTTGTTCGACAAGCACATGTTACATCTGTGACTACTGGGCCCACCGTCATCTCATTAAATCACTCCTGGGAGACCAGTAGTTTGTATCCGACGCAACTCAGCCCACTTACTTTAGCTTTCCAACCTTATATTGCCGATACAACACAGAAATTGCATCGAGATTAGATATTTTGGTTCATCAAGCAAACGTTCACATCTGTGACAACTGGGGCCACCGTCATCTCAATGAATCCCTCCTGGGAGACCAGTAGCTTCTTTCCGACATACCGCAGCCTACTTACTTTACCTTTCACAACCTCATATTGCCGATAAAACACAGAAATTGCATCGAGATTAAATATTTTGTTCATCAAGCACACGATCACATCAGTGACAACTGGGCCCACCGTCATCTCATTACCTCTCTCCTGGGAGACCAATAGCAACTATCCGACGCACCGCAGCCCACTTACTTTACCCATCACATCCTTATATTGCCGATACAACACAGAAATCGCATCCAGATTAAATATTTTGTTCATCAAGCTCACGTTCACATCTGTGGCAACTGGGCCCACCGTCATCTCATTAAATCTCTCCTGGGAGACCAGTAGCTTGTATCCGACGCACTGCAGCCCACTTACTGTACCCTTCACAAAATTAAATTGCCGATTCAACACCGAAATTGCATCGAGATTAATTATTTTGTTCATCAAGCACACGTTCACATCTGTGACAACTGGGCCCACCGTCATCTCATTAAATCTCTCCTGGGAGATAAGTAGCCTGTATCCGACGCACCGCAGCCCACTTACTTTACCCTTCACAACCTTATATTGCCGATACAACACAGATATTGCATCGAGATTAAATATTTTGTTCATCAAGCACACATTCACATCTGTGACAACTGGGCCCACCGTCATCTCGCTAAATCTCTCTTGGAAGCCCAGTAGCTTGTATCCGACGCTCCGCAGCCCACTTACTTTACCCTTCACAACCTTATATTGCCGATACCACACAGAATTTGCATCGAGATTAAATATTTTGTTCATCAAGCTCACGTTCACATCTGTGACAACTGGGCCCACCGTCATCTCATTAAATCTCTCCTGGGAGACCAGTAGCTTGTATCCGACGCTCCGCAGCCCACTTACTTTATCCTTCACAACCTTATATTTCCGATACGACACAGAATTTGCATCGAGATTAAATATTTTGTTCATCAAGCACACGTTCACATCTGTAACAACTGGGCCCAACGTCATCTCATTAAAACTCTCCTGGGAGACTATTAGCTTGTATCCGACGCACCGCAGCCCACTTAATTTACTCTTCACAACATTATATTGCCGATAAAACACAGAAATTGCATCGAGATTAAATATTATGTTCATCAAGCACACGTTCACATCAGTGACAACTGGGCCCACCGTCATCTCATTACCTCTCTCCTGGGAGACCAATAGCAACTATCCGACGCACCGCAGCCCACTTACTTTACTCTTCACAACCTTATATGGCCAATACAACACAGAAATTGCATCTAGATTAATTATTTTGTTCATCAAGCACACGTTCACATCTGTGACAACTGGGCCCACCGTCATCTCATTAAATCTCTCCTGGGACACCAGTAGCTTGTATCCAACGCTCCGCAGCCCACTTACTTTACCCTTCACAACCTTATATTGCAGATACAACACAGAAATTGCATCGAGATTAAGTATTTTGCTCATAAAGCACACGTTCACATCTGTGACAACTGGGCCCACCGTCATCTCATTACGCCTCTCCTAGGAGCCCAGTAGCTTGTATTCGACGCATCGCAGCCCACTTACTTTACCCTTCACAACCTTATATTGCCGATACAACACAGAAATTGAATCGAGATTAAATATTTTGTTCAACAAGCACACGTTACGTCTGTGACAACTGGGTCCACCGTCATCTCATTAAATCTCTCCTGGGAGACCAGTAGCTTGTATCCGACGCACCGCAGCACACTTACTTTACCCTTCACAACCTTATATTGCCGATACAACACAGAAATTGAATCGAGATTAAATATTTTGTTCATCAAGCACACGTTCACATCTGTGACAACTGGGCCCACCGTCATCTCATTTATCTCTCCTGGGAGACCAGTAGCTTGTATCCGACGCACCACACCCCACTTACTTTACCCATCACAACCTTATATTGCCGATACAACACAGAAATTGCATCGAGATTAAATATTTTGCTCATCAAGCATTCGTTCACATCTGTGACAACTGGGCCCACCGTCATCTCATTAAATCTCTCCTGGGAGACCAGTAGTTTGTATCCGATGCACCGCAGCCCACTTACTTTACCCATCACAACCTTATATTGCCGATACAACACAGATATTGCATCGAGATTAAATATTTTGTTCATCAAGCACACATTCACATCTGTGACAACTGGGCCCACCGTCATCTCGCTAAATCTCTCTTGGATGCCCATTAGCTTGTATCCGACGCACCGCAGCCCACTTACTTTATCCTTTCAACCTTATATTGCCGATACCACACAGAATTTGCATCGAGATTAAATATTTTGTTCATCAAGCGCACGTTCACATCTGTGACAAACGGGCCCACCGTCACCTCGTTACATCTCTCCTGGGAGCCTAGTAGCTTGTATCCGACCGACCGCAACCCTCTTACTTTACCCTTCACAACCTTATATTGCCGATACAACACAGAAATTGAGTCGAGTTTAAATATTTTGTTCAACAAGCACATGTTACATCTGTGACAACTGGGCCCACCGTCATCTCATTAAATCACTCCTGGGAGACCAGTAGTTTGTATCCGACGCACCGCAGCCCACTTACTTTAGCTTTCCAACCTTATATTGCCGATACAACACAGAAATTGCATCGAGATTAGATATTTTGGTTCATCAAGCAAACGTTCACATCTGTGACAACTGGGGCCACCGTCATCTCAATGAATCCTTCCTGGGAGACCAGTAGCTTCTTTCCGACATACCGCAGCCTACTTACTTTACCTTTCACAACCTCATATTGCCGATAAAACACAGAAATTGCATCGAGATTAAATATTTTGTTCATCAAGCACACGTTCACATCAGTGACAACTGGGCCCACCGTCATCTCATTACCTCTCTCCTGGGAGACCAATAGCAACTATCCGACGCACCGCAGCCCACTTACTTTACCCATCACATCCTTATATTGCCGATACAACACAGAAATCGCATCCAGATTAAATATTTTGTTCATCAGGCTCACGTTCACATCTGTGGCAACTGGGCCCACCGTCATCTCATTAAATCTCTCCTGGGAGACCAGTAGCTTGTATCCGACGCACTGCAGCCCACTTACTTTACCCTTCACAACCTTATATTGCCGATACAACACAGAAATTGCATCGAGATTAATTATTTTGTTCATCAAGCACACGTTCACATCTGTGACAACTGGGCCCACCGTCATCTCATTAAATCTCTCCTGGGAGATAAGTAGCCTGTATCCGACGCACCGCAGCCCACTTACTTTACCCTTCACAACCTTATATTGCCGATACAACACAGATATTGCATCGAGATTAAATATTTTGTTCATCAAGCACACATTCACATCTGTGACAACTGGGCCCACCGTCATCTCGCTAAATCTCTCTTGGAAGCCCAGTAGCTTGTATCCGACGCTCCGCAGCCCACTTACTTTACCCTTCACAACCTTATATTGCCGATACCACACAGAATCTGCATCGAGATTAAATATTTTGTTCATCAAGCTCACGTTCACATCTGTGACAACTGGGCCCACCGTCATCTCATTAAATCTCTCCTGGGAGACCAGTAGCTTGTATCCGACGCTCCGCAGCCCACTTACTTTACCCTTCACAACCTTATATTGCCGATACAACACAGATATTGCATCGAGATTAAATATTTCGTTCATCAAGCACACATTCACATCTGTGACAACTGGGCCCACCGTCATCTCGCTAAAACTCTCTTGGAAGCCCAGTAGCTTGTATCCGACGCACCGCAGCCCACTTACTTTATCCTTCACAACCTTATATTGCCGATACCACACAGAATTTGCATCGAGATTAAATATTTTGTTCATCAAGCTCACGTTCACATCTGTGACAACTGGGCCCACCGTCATCTCATTAAATCTCTCCTGGGAGACCAGTAGCTTGTATCCGACGCACCGCAGCCCACTTACTTTACGCTTCACAACCTTAAAATGCCGATACAACACAGAAATTGCATCGAGATTAAATATTTTGTTCATCAAGCACACGTTCACATCTGTGACAAAAGGGCCCACCGTCATCTCATTTCATCTCTCCTGGGAGCCTAGTAGCTTGTATCCGACCGACCGCAGCCCTCTTACTTTACCCTTCACAACCTTAAATTGCCGATACAACACAGAAATTGCATCGAGATTAAATATTTTGTTCATCAAGCACACGTTCACATCTGTGACAAAAGGGCCCACCGTCATCTCATTACATCTCTCCTGGGAGCCTAGTAGCTTGTATCCGACCGACCGCAGCCCTCTTACTTTACCCTTCACAACCTTATATTGCCGATACAACACAGAAATTGAATCGAGTTTAAATATTTTCTTCAACAAGCACATGTTACATCTGTGACAACTGGGCCCACCGTCATCTCATTAAAACACTCCTGGGAAACCAGTAGTTTGTATCCGACGCACCGCAGCCCACTTACATTAGCTTTCCAACCTTATATTGCCGATAAAACACAGAAATTTCATCGAGATTAAATATTTTGTTCATCAAGCACACTTTAACATCTGTGACAACTGGGTCCACCGTCATCTCATTAAATCTCTCCTGGGAGACCAGTAGCTTGTATCCGACGCACCATACCCCACTTACTTTACCCTTCACAGCCTTATATTGCCGATACAACACAGAAATTGCATCGAGATTCGATATTTTGTTCATCAAGCACACGTTCACATCTGTGACAACTGGGGCCACCGTCATCTCAATAAATCCCTCCTGGGAGACCAGTAGCTTCTTTCCGACATACCGCAGCCTACTTACTTTACCCTTCACAACCTTATATTGCCGATACAACACAGACATTGCATCGAGATTAAATATTTTGTTCATCAAGCACACGTTCACATCAGTGACAACTGGGCCCAACGTCATCTCATTACATCTCCCCAGGGAGACCAATAGCAACCATCCGACGCACCGCAGGACACTTACTTTACCCATCACATCCTTATATTGCCGATACAACACAGAAATTGCATCCAGATTAAATATTTTGTTCATCAAGCACACGTTCACATCTGTGACAACTGGGCCCACCGTCATCTCATTAAATCTCTCCTGGGAGACCAGTAGCTTGTATCCGACGGACTGCAGCCCACTTACTTTACCCTTCACAACTTTATATTGCCGATACAACAGAGAAATTGCATCGAGATTAATTATTTTGGTCATCAAGCACACGTTCACATCTGTGACAACTGGGCCCACCGTCATCTCAATAAATCCCTCCTGGGAGACCAGTAGCTTCTTTCCGACATACCGCAGCCTACTTACTTTACTCTTCACAACCTCATATTGCCGATACAACACAGAAATTGCATCGAGATTAAATATTTTGTTCATCAAGCACACGTTCACATCAGTGACAACTGGGCCCAACTTCATCTCATTACATCTCTCCAGGGAGACCAATAGCAACTATCCGACGCACCGCAGCCCACTTACTTTTCCCATCACATCCTTATATTGCCGATACAACACAGAAATTGCATCGAGATTAAATATTTTGTTCATCAAGCACACGTTCACATCTGTGACAACTGGGCCCACCGTCATCTCAATAAATCCCTCCTGGGAGACCAGTAGCTTCTTTCCGACATACCGCAGCCTACTTACTTTACTCTTCACAACCTCATATTGCCGATACAACACAGAAATTGCATCGAGATTAAATATTTTGTTCATCAAGCTCACGTTCACATCTGTGGCAACTGGGCCCACCGTCATCTCATTAAATCTCTCCTGGGAGACCAGTAGCTTGTATCCGACGCACTGCAGCCCACTTACTTTACCCTTCACAACCTTATATTGCCGATACAACACAGAAATTGCATCGAGATTAATTATTTTGTTCATCAAGCACACGTTCACATCTGTGACAACTGGGCCCACCGTCATCTCATTAAATCTCTCCTGGGAGATAAGTAGCCTGTATCCGACGCACCGCAGCCCACTTACTTTACCCTTCACAACCTTATATTGCCGATACAACACAGATATTGCATCGAGATTAAATATTTTGTTCATCAAGCACACATTCACATCTGTGACAACTGGGCCCACCGTCATCTCGCTAAATCTCTCTTGGAAGCCCAGTAGCTTGTATCCGACGCTCCGCAGCCCACTTACTTTACCCTTCACAACCTTATATTGCCGATACCACACAGAATCTGCATCGAGATTAAATATTTTGTTCATCAAGCTCACGTTCACATCTGTGACAACTGGGCCCACCGTCATCTCATTAAATCTCTCCTGGGAGACCAGTAGCTTGTATCCGACGCTCCGCAGCCCACTTACTTTACCCTTCACAACCTTATATTGCCGATACAACACAGATATTGCATCGAGATTAAATATTTCGTTCATCAAGCACACATTCACATCTGTGACAACTGGGCCCACCGTCATCTCGCTAAAACTCTCTTGGAAGCCCAGTAGCTTGTATCCGACGCACCGCAGCCCACTTACTTTATCCTTCACAACCTTATATTGCCGATACCACACAGAATTTGCATCGAGATTAAATATTTTGTTCATCAAGCTCACGTTCACATCTGTGACAACTGGGCCCACCGTCATCTCATTAAATCTCTCCTGGGAGACCAGTAGCTTGTATCCGACGCACCGCAGCCCACTTACTTTACGCTTCACAACCTTAAAATGCCGATACAACACAGAAATTGCATCGAGATTAAATATTTTGTTCATCAAGCACACGTTCACATCTGTGACAAAAGGGCCCACCGTCATCTCATTTCATCTCTCCTGGGAGCCTAGTAGCTTGTATCCGACCGACCGCAGCCCTCTTACTTTACCCTTCACAACCTTAAATTGCCGATACAACACAGAAATTGCATCGAGATTAAATATTTTGTTCATCAAGCACACGTTCACATCTGTGACAAAAGGGCCCACCGTCATCTCATTACATCTCTCCTGGGAGCCTAGTAGCTTGTATCCGACCGACCGCAGCCCTCTTACTTTACCCTTCACAACCTTATATTGCCGATACAACACAGAAATTGAATCGAGTTTAAATATTTTCTTCAACAAGCACATGTTACATCTGTGACAACTGGGCCCACCGTCATCTCATTAAAACACTCCTGGGAGACCAGTAGTTTGTATCCGACGCACCGCAGCCCACTTACATTAGCTTTCCAACCTTATATTGCCGATAAAACACAGAAATTTCATCGAGATTAAATATTTTGTTCATCAAGCACACTTTAACATCTGTGACAACTGGGTCCACCGTCATCTCATTAAATCTCTCCTGGGAGACCAGTAGCTTGTATCCGACGCACCATACCCCACTTACTTTACCCTTCACAACCTTATATTGCCGATACAACACAGAAATTGCATCGAGATTCGATATTTTGTTCATCAAGCACACGTTCACATCTGTGACAACTGGGGCCACCGTCATCTCAATAAATCCCTCCTGGGAGACCAGTAGCTTCTTTCCGACATACCGCAGCCTACTTACTTTACCCTTCACAACCTTATATTGCCGATACAACACAGAAATTGCATCGAGATTAAATATTTTGTTCATCAAGCACACGTTCACATCAGTGACAACTGGGCCCAACGTCATCTCATTACATCTCCCCAGGGAGACCAATAGCAACCATCCGACGCACCGCAGGACACTTACTTTACCCATCACATCCTTATATTGCCGATACAACACAGAAATTGCATCCAGATTAAATATTTTGTTCATCAAGCACACGTTCACATCTGTGACAACTGGGCCCACCGTCATCTCATTAAATCTCTCCTGGGAGACCAGTAGCTTGTATCCGACGCACTGCAGCCCACTTACTTTACCCTTCACAACTTTATATTGCCGATACAACAGAGAAATTGCATCGAGATTAATTATTTTGGTCATCAAGCACACGTTCACATCTGTGACAACTGGGCCCACCGTCATCTCAATAAATCCCTCCTGGGAGACCAGTAGCTTCTTTCCGACATACCGCAGCCTACTTACTTTACCCTTCACAACCTTATATTGCCGATACAACACAGAAATTGAATCGAGTTTAAATATTTTGTTCAACAAGCACATGTTACATCTGTGACAACTGGGCTCACCGTCATCTCATTAAAACACTCCTGGGAGACCAGTAGCTTGTATCCGACGCACTGCAGCCCACTTACTTTACCCTTCACAACTTTATATTGCCGATACAACAGAGAAATTGCATCGAGATTAATTATTTTGGTCATCAAGCACACGTTCACATCTGTGACAACTGGGCCCACCGTCATCTCAATAAATCCCTCCTGGGAGACCAGTAGCTTCTTTCCGACGCACCGCAGCCCACTTACTTTAGCTTTCCAACCTTATATTGCCGATACAACACAGAAATTTCATCGAGATTAAATATTTTGTTCATCAAGCACACTTTAACATCTGTGACAACTGGGCCCACCGTCATCTCATTAAATCTCTCCTGGGAGACCAGTAGCTTGTATCCGACGCACCATACCCCACTTACTTTACCCTTCACAACCTTATATTGCCGATACAACACAGAAATTGCATCGAGATTAGATATTTTGTTCATCAAGCACACGTTCACATCTGTGACAACTGGGGCCACCGTCATCTCAATAAATCCCTCCTGGGAGACCAGTAGCTTCTTTCCGACATACCGCAGCCTACTTACTTTACCCTTCACAACCTCATATTGCCAACACAACACAGAAATTGCATCCAGATTAAATATTTTGTTCATCAAGCACACGTTCACATCTGTGACAACTGGGCCCACCGTCATCTCATTAAATCTCTCCTGGGAGACCAGTAGCTTGTATCCGACGCACTGCAGCCCACTTACTTTACCCTTCACAACCTTATATTGCCGATACAACACAGAAATTGCATCGAGATTAGATATTTTGTTCATCAAGCACACTTTAACAACTGTGACAACTGGGCCCACCGTCATCTCATTAAATCTCTCCTGGGAGACCAGTAGCTTGTATCCGACGCACTGCAGCCCAGTTACTTTACCCTTCACAACCTTATATTGCCGATACAACACAGAAATTGCATCGAGATTAATTATTTTGTTGATCAAGCACACGTTCACATCTGTGACAACTGGGCCCACCGTCATCTCAATAAATCCCTTCTGGGAGACCAGTAGCTTCTTTCCGACATACCGCAGCCTACTTACTTTACCCTTCACAACCTCATATTGCCGATACAACACAGAAATTGCATCGAGATTAAATATTTTGTTCATCAAGCACACGTTCACATCAGTGACAACTGGGCCCAACGTCATCTCATTACATCTCTCCAGGGAGACCAATAGCAACTATCCGACGCACCGCAGCCCACTTACTTTACCCATCACATCCTTATATTTCCGATACAATACAGAAATTGCATCCAGATTAAATATTTTGTTCATCAAGCACACGTTCACATCTGTGACAACTGGGCCCACCGTCATCTCAATAAATCCCTCCTGGGAGACCAGTAGCTTCTTTCCGACATACCGCAGCCTACTTACTTTACCCTTCACAACCTTATATTGCCGATACAACACAGAAATTTCATCGAGATTAAATATTTTGTTCATCAAGCACACTTTAACATCTGTGACAACTGGGCCCACCGTCATCTCATTACATCTCTCCTGGGAGCCTAGTAGCTTGTATCCGACCGACCGCAGCCCTCTTACTTTACCCTTCACAACCTTATATTGCCGATACAACACAGAAATTGAATCGAGTTTAAATATTTTGTTCAACAAGCACATGTTACATCTGTGACAACTGGGCCCACCGTCATCTCATTAAAACACTCCTGGGAGACCAATAGTTTGTATCCGACGCACCGCAGCCCACTTACTTTAGCTTTCCAACCTTATATTGCCGATACAACACAGAAATTTCATCGAGATTAAATATTTTGTTCATCAAGCACACTTTAACATCTGTGACAACTGGGCCCACCGTCATCTCATTAAATCTCTCCTGGGAGACCAGTAGCTTGTATCCGACGCACCATACCCCACTTACTTTACCCTTCACAACCTTATATTGCCGATACAACACAGAAATTGCATCGAGATTAGATATTTTGTTCATCAAGCACACGTTCACATCTGTGACAACTGGGGCCACCGTCATCTCAATAAATCCCCCCTGGGAGACCAGTAGCTTCTTTCCGACATACCGCAGCCTACTTACTTTACCCTTCACAACCTCATATTGCCGATACAACACAGAAAATGCATCGAGATTAAATATTTTTTTCATCAAGCACACGTTCACATCAGTGACAACTGGGCCCAACGTCATCTCATTACATCTCTCCAGGGAGACCAATAGCAACTATCCGACGCACCGCAGCCCACTTACTTTACCCATCGCATTCTTATATTGCCGATACAACACAGAAATTGCATCCAGATTAAATATTTTGTTCATCAAGCACACGTTCACATCTGTGACAACTAAGCCCACCGTCATCTCATTAAATCTCTCCTGGGAGACCAGTAGTTTGTATCCGACGCACCGCAGCCCACTTACTTAAGCTTTCCAACCTTATATTGCCGATACAACACAGAAATTTCATCGAGATTAAATATTTTGTTCATCAAGCACACTTTAACATCTGTGACAACTGGGCCCACCGTCATCTCATTAAATCTCTCCTGGGAGACCAGTAGCTTGTATTCGACGCACCATACCCCACTTACTTTACCCTTCACAACCTCATATTGCCGATACAACACAGAAATTGCATCGAGATTAGATATTTTGTTCATCAAGCTCACGTTCACATCTGTGACAACTGGGCCCACCCTCATCTCATTAAATCTCTCCTGTGAGACCAGTATCTTGTATCCGACGCACCGCAGCCCACTTCCTTTACCCTTCACAACCTTATATTGCCGATAGACTACAGAAATTGCATCGATATTAAATATTTTGTTCATCAAGCACATGTTCACATCTGAGACATCTGGGCCCGCCGTCATCTCATTAAATCTCTCCAGGGAGACCAGTAGCTTGTATCCGACGCACCGCAGCCCACTTACTTTACCCTTCACAACCTTATATTGCCGATACAACACAGAAATTGCATCGAGATTAAATATTTTGTTCATCAAGCTCACGTTCACATCTGTGACAACTGGGCCCACCCTCATCTCATTAAATCTCTCCTGTGAGACCAGTATCTTGTATCCGACGCACCGCAGCCCACTTCCTTTACCCTTCACAACCTTATATTGCCGATAGACTACAGAAATTGCATCGAGATTAATTATTTTGTTCATCAAGCACATGTTCAAATCTGAGACAACTGGGCCCGCCGTCATCTCATTAAATCTCTCCAGGGAGACCAGTAGCTTGTATCCGACGCACCGCAGCCCACTTACTTTACCCTTCACAACCTTATATTGCCGATACAACACAGAAATTGCATCGAGATTAAATATTTTGTTCATCAAGCACACGTTCACATCTATGACAACTGGGCCCACCGTCATCTCATTAAATCTCTCCTGGGAGACCAGTGGCTTGTATCCGACGCACCGCAGCCCACTTACTATACCCTTCACAACCTTATATTGCCGATACAACACAGAAATTGCATCGAGATTAAATAATTAGTTCATCAAGCACACGTTCACATCTGTGACAACTGGGCCCAACGTCATCTCATTAAATCTCTCCTGGGAGACCAGTAGCTTTTATCCGACGCACCGCAGCCCACTTACTTTTCCCTTCACAACCTTATATTGCCGATACAACACAGAAATTGAATCGAGATTAAATATTTTGTTCATCAAGCACACGTTCACATCTGTGACAACTGGGCCCACCGTCAACTCATTAAATCTCTTCTGGGAGACCAGTAGCTTGTATCCGACGCACTGCAGCCCACTTACTTTACCCTTCACAACCTTATATTGCCGATACAACACAGAAATTGCATCGAGATTAGATATTTTGTTCATCAAGCACACGTTCACATCTGTGACAACTGGGGCCACCGTCATCTCAATAAATCCCTCCTGGGAGACCAGTAGCTTCTTTCCGACATACCGCAGCCTACTTACTTTACCCTTCACAACCTCATATTGCCGATACAACACAGAAAATGCATCGAGATTAAATATTTTTTTCATCAAGCACACGTTCACATCAGTGACAACTGGGCCCAACGTCATCTCATTACATCTCTCCAGGGAGACCAATAGCAACTATCCGACGCACCGCAGCCCACTTACTTTACCCATCACATCCTTATATTGCCGATACAACACAGAAATTGCATCCAGATTAAATATTTTGTTCATCAAGCACACGTTCACATCTGTAACAACTGGGCCCACCGTCATCTCATTAAAACTCTCCTGGGAGACTATTAGCTTGTATCCGACGCACCGCAGCCCACTTAATTTACTCTTCACAACATTATATTGCCGATACAACACAGAAATTGCATCGAGATTAAATATTTTGTTCATCAAGCACACGTTCACATCTGTGACAACTGGGCCCACCGTCATCTCATTAAACCTCTCCTGGGAGACCAGTAGCTTGTATCCGACGCACCGCAGCCCACTTACTTTACCCTTCGCAACCTTATATTGCCGATACAACACAGAAATTGCATCGAGATAAAATATTTTGTTCATCAAGCACACGTTAACATCTGTGACAACTGGGCCCACCGTCATCTCATTAAATCTCTCCTGGGAGCCCAGTAGCTTGTATCCGACGCACCGCAGCCCACTTACTTTACTCTTCACAACCTTATATGGCCAATACAACACAGAAATTGCATCGAGATTAATTATTTTCTTCATCAAGCACACGTTCACATCTGTGACCACTGGGCCCACCGTCATCTCATTAAATCTCTCCTGGGACACCAGTAGCTTGTATCCAACGCTCCGCAGCCCACTTACTTTACCCTTCACAACCTTATATTGCAGATACAACACAGAAATTGCATCGAGATTAAATATTTTGCTCATAAAGCACACGTTCACATCTGTTACAACTGGGCCCACCGTCATCTCATTACGCCTCTCCTAGGAGCCCAGTAGCTTGTATTCGACGCATCGCAGCCCACTTACTTTACCCTTCACAACCTTATATTGCCGATGCAACACAGAAATTGAATCGAGATTAAATATTTTGTTCAACAAGCACACGTTACGTCTGTGACAACTGGGTCCACCGTCATCTCATTAAATCTCTCCTGGGAGACCAGTAGCTTGTATCCGACGCACCGCAGCACACTTACTTTACCCTTCACAACCTTATATTGCCGATACAACACAGAAATTGCATCGAGATTAAATATTTTGTTCATCAAGCACACGTTCACATCTGTGACAACTGGGCCCACCGTCATCTCATTTATCTCTCCTGGGAGACCAGTAGCTTGTATCCGACGCACCACACCCCACTTACTTTACCCTTCACAACTTTATATTGCCGATACAACACAGAAATTGCATCGAGATTAAATATTTTGCTCATCAAGCATTCGTTCACATCTGTGACAACTGGGCCCACCGTCATCTCATTAAATCTCTCCTGGGAGACCAGTAGTTTGTATGCGATGCACCGCAGCCCACTTACTTTACCCATCACAACTTTATATTGCCGATACAACACAGATATTGCATCGAGAATAAATATTTTGTGCATCAAGCACACATTCACATCTGTGACAACTGGGCCCACTGTCATCTCGCTAAATCTCTCTTGGAAGCCCATTAGCTTGAATACGACGCACCGCAGCCCACTTACTTTATCCTTCACAACTTTATATTGCCGATACCACACAGAATTTGCATCGAGATTAAATATTTTGTTCATCAAGCGCACGTTCACATCTGTGACAAACGGGCCCACCGTCACCTCGTTACATCTCTCCTGTGAGCCTAGTAGCTTGTATCCGACCGACCGCAACCCTCTTACTTTACCCTTCACAACCTTATATTGCCGATACAACACAGAAATTGAATCGAGTTTAAATATTTTGTTCAACAAGCACATGTTACATCTGTGACAACTGGGCCCACCGTCATCTCATTAAATCACTCCTGGGAGACCAGTAGTTTGTATCCGACGTACCGCAGCCCACTTACTTTAGCTTTCCAACCTTATATTGCCGATACAACACAGAAATTGCATCGAGATTAGATATTTTGTTCATCAAGGAAACGTTCACATCTGTGACAACTGGGGCCACCGTCATCTCAATGAATCCCTCCTGGGAGACCAGTAGCTTCTTTCCGACATACCGCAGCCTACTTACTTTACCTTTCACAACCTCATTTTGCCGATAAAACACAGAAATTGCATCGAGATTAAATATTTTGTTCATCAAGCACACGTTCACATCTGTGACAACTGGGCCCACCGTCATCTCTTTACATCTCTCCTGGAAGCCCAGTAGCTTGTATCCGACGCACCGCAGCCCACTTACTTTATCCTTCAAAACCTTATAATGCCGATATAACACAGAATTTGCATCGAGATTAAATATTTTGTTCATCAAGCTCACGTCCACATCTGTGACAACTGGACCCACCGTCATCTCATTACATCTCTTGTGGGAGACCAGTGGCTTGTACCCGACGCACCGCAGCCCACTTACTTTACCCTTCACAACCTTATATTGCCGATACAACACAGAAATTGCATCGAGATTAATTATTTTGTTCATCAAGCACAAGTTAACATCTGGGACAACTGGGCCCACCGTCATTTCATTAAATCTGTCCTGGGAGACCAGTAGCTTGTATCCGACGCACCGCAGCCCACTTACTTTACTCTTCACAACCTTATATTGCCAATACAACACACAAATTGCATCGAGATTAATTATTTTGTTCATCAAGCACGCGTTCACATCTGTGACAACTGGGCCCACCGTCATCTCATTAAATCTCTCCTGGGAGACCAGTAGCTTGTATCTAACGCACCGCAGCCCACTTACTTTACCCTTCACAACCTTATATTGCCGATACAACACAGAAATTGCATCGAGATTAATTATTTTGTTCATCAAGCACACAGTCACTTCTGTGAAAACTGGGCCCACTGTCAGCTCATTAAATCTCTCCTGGGATACCAGTAGCTTGTATCCGACGCACCGCAGCCCACTAACTTTATCCTTCACAACCTTATATTGCCGATACCACACAGAATTTGCATCGAGATTAAATATTTTGTTCATCAAGCTCACGTCCACATCTGTGACAACTGGACCCACCGTCATCTCATTAAATCTCTCCTGGGAGACCAGTGGCTTGTATCCGACGCACCTCAGCCCACTTACTTTACCCTTCACAACCTTATATTGCCGATACAACACAGAAATATCATCGAGATTAATTATTTTGTTCATCAAGCACACGTTCACATCTGGGACAACTGGGCCCGCCGTCATCTCATTACGTCTGTCCTGGGAGCCCAGTAGCTAGTATCCGACGCACCGCAGCCCACTTACTTTACCCTTCACAACCTTATATTGCCGATACAACACAGAAATTGAATCGAGATTAAATATTTTGTTCAACAAGAACACGTTGCATCTGTGACAACTGGGCTCACCGTCATCTCATTAAATCTCTCCTGGGAGACCAGTAGCGAGTATCCGACGCACCGCAGCCCACTTACTTTACCCTTCACAACCTTATATTGCCGATACAACACAGAAATTGAATCGAGATTAAATATTTTGTTCATCAAGCACACGTTCACATCAGCGACAACTGGGCCCACCGTCATCTCATTAAATCTCTCCTGGGAGACCAGTAGCTTGTATCCGACGCACCACACCCCACTTACTTTACACTTCACAACCTTATATTGCGGATACAACACAGAAATTGCATCGAGATTAAATATTTTGTTCATCAAGCACACGTTCACATCTGTGACAACTGGGCCCAACGTCAACTCATTAAATCTCTCCTGGGAGACCAATAGCATCTATCCGAAGCACCGCAGCCCACTTACTTTACCGTTCACAACCTTATGTTGCCGATACAACACAGATATTGCATCGAGATTAAATATTTTGTTCATCAAGCACACGTTCACATCTGTGACAACTGGGCCCAACGTCAACTCATTAAATCTCTCCTGGGAGACCAATAGCATCTATCCGAAGCACCGCAGCCCACTTACTTTACCCTTCACAACCTTATGTTGCCGATACAACACAGAAATTGCATCGAGATTAAATATTTTGTTCATCAAGCACACGGTCACATCTGTAACCACTGTGCCCGCCGTAATCTCATTAAATCTCTCCTGGAAGCCCAGTAGCTTGTTACCGACGCACCGCAGCCAACTTACTTTAGCCTTCACAACCTTATATAGCCGATACCACACAGATTTTACATCGAGATTAATTATTTTTTTCATCAAGCTCACGTCCACATCTGTGACAACTCTACCCACCGTTATCACATTAAATCTCTCCTGGGAGACCAGTGGCTTGTATTCGACGCACCGCAGCCCACTTACTATACCCTTCACAACCTTATATGGCCGATACAACACAGAAATTGCATCGAGATTAATTATTTTTTTCATCAAGCACACGTTCACATCAGTGACAACTGGGCCCAACGTCATCTCATTACATCTCTCCAGGGAGACCAATAGCAACTATCCGACGCACCGCAGCCCACTTACTTTACCCATCACATCCTTATATTGCCGATACAACACAGAAATTGCATCCAGATTAAATATTTTGTTCATCAAGCACACGTTCACATCTGTAACAACTGGGCCCACCGTCATCTCATTAAAACTCTCCTGGGAGACTATTAGCTTGTATCCGACGCACCGCAGCCCACTTAATTTACTCTTCACAACATTATATTGCCGATACAACACAGAAATTGCATCGAGATTAAATATTTTGTTCATCAAGCACACGTTCACATCTGTGACAACTGGGCCCACCGTCATCTCATTAAACCTCTCCTGGGAGACCAGTAGCTTGTATCCGACGCACCGCAGCCCACTTACTTTACCCTTCGCAACCTTATATTGCCGATACAACACAGAAATTGCATCGAGATAAAATATTTTGTTCATCAAGCACACGTTAACATCTGTGACAACTGGGCCCACCGTCATCTCATTAAATCTCTCCTGGGAGCCCAGTAGCTTGTATCCGACGCACCGCAGCCCACTTACTTTACTCTTCACAACCTTATATGGCCAATACAACACAGAAATTGCATCGAGATTAATTATTTTCTTCATCAAGCACACGTTCACATCTGTGACCACTGGGCCCACCGTCATCTCATTAAATCTCTCCTGGGACACCAGTAGCTTGTATCCAACGCTCCGCAGCCCACTTACTTTACCCTTCACAACCTTATATTGCAGATACAACACAGAAATTGCATCGAGATTAAATATTTTGCTCATAAAGCACACGTTCACATCTGTTACAACTGGGCCCACCGTCATCTCATTACGCCTCTCCTAGGAGCCCAGTAGCTTGTATTCGACGCATCGCAGCCCACTTACTTTACCCTTCACAACCTTATATTGCCGATGCAACACAGAAATTGAATCGAGATTAAATATTTTGTTCAACAAGCACACGTTACGTCTGTGACAACTGGGTCCACCGTCATCTCATTAAATCTCTCCTGGGAGACCAGTAGCTTGTATCCGACGCACCGCAGCACACTTACTTTACCCTTCACAACCTTATATTGCCGATACAACACAGAAATTGCATCGAGATTAAATATTTTGTTCATCAAGCACACGTTCACATCTGTGACAACTGGGCCCACCGTCATCTCATTTATCTCTCCTGGGAGACCAGTAGCTTGTATCCGACGCACCACACCCCACTTACTTTACCCTTCACAACTTTATATTGCCGATACAACACAGAAATTGCATCGAGATTAAATATTTTGCTCATCAAGCATTCGTTCACATCTGTGACAACTGGGCCCACCGTCATCTCATTAAATCTCTCCTGGGAGACCAGTAGTTTGTATGCGATGCACCGCAGCCCACTTACTTTACCCATCACAACTTTATATTGCCGATACAACACAGATATTGCATCGAGAATAAATATTTTGTGCATCAAGCACACATTCACATCTGTGACAACTGGGCCCACCGTCATCTCGCTAAATCTCTCTTGGAAGCCCATTAGCTTGAATACGACGCACCGCAGCCCACTTACTTTATCCTTCACAACTTTATATTGCCGATACCACACAGAATTTGCATCGAGATTAAATATTTTGTTCATCAAGCGCACGTTCACATCTGTGACAAACGGGCCCACCGTCACCTCGTTACATCTCTCCTGTGAGCCTAGTAGCTTGTATCCGACCGACCGCAACCCTCTTACTTTACCCTTCACAACCTTATATTGCCGATACAACACAGAAATTGAATCGAGTTTAAATATTTTGTTCAACAAGCACATGTTACATCTGTGACAACTGGGCCCACCGTCATCTCATTAAATCACTCCTGGGAGACCAGTAGTTTGTATCCGACGTACCGCAGCCCACTTACTTTAGCTTTCCAACCTTATATTGCCGATACAACACAGAAATTGCATCGAGATTAGATATTTTGTTCATCAAGCAAACGTTCACATCTGTGACAACTGGGGCCACCGTCATCTCAATGAATCCCTCCTGGGAGACCAGTAGCTTCTTTCCGACATACCGCAGCCTACTTACTTTACCTTTCACAACCTCATTTTGCCGATAAAACACAGAAATTGCATCGAGATTAAATATTTTGTTCATCAAGCACACGTTCACATCTGTGACAACTGGGCCCACCGTCATCTCTTTACATCTCTCCTGGAAGCCCAGTAGCTTGTATCCGACGCACCGCAGCCCACTTACTTTATCCTTCAAAACCTTATAATGCCGATATAACACAGAATTTGCATCGAGATTAAATATTTTGTTCATCAAGCTCACGTCCACATCTGTGACAACTGGACCCACCGTCATCTCATTACATCTCTTGTGGGAGACCAGTGGCTTGTACCCGACGCACCGCAGCCCACTTACTTTACCCTTCACAACCTTATATTGCCGATACAACACAGAAATTGCATCGAGATTAATTATTTTGTTCATCAAGCACAAGTTAACATCTGGGACAACTGGGCCCACCGTCATTTCATTAAATCTGTCCTGGGAGACCAGTAGCTTGTATCCGACGCACCGCAGCCCACTTACTTTACTCTTCACAACCTTATATTGCCAATACAACACACAAATTGCATCGAGATTAATTATTTTGTTCATCAAGCACGCGTTCACATCTGTGACAACTGGGCCCACCGTCATCTCATTAAATCTCTCCTGGGAGACCAGTAGCTTGTATCTAACGCACCGCAGCCCACTTACTTTACCCTTCACAACCTTATATTGCCGATACAACACAGAAATTGCATCGAGATTAATTATTTTGTTCATCAAGCACACAGTCACTTCTGTGAAAACTGGGCCCACCGTCAGCTCATTAAATCTCTCCTGGGATACCAGTAGCTTGTATCCGACGCACCGCAGCCCACTAACTTTATCCTTCACAACCTTATATTGCCGATACCACACAGAATTTGCATCGAGATTAAATATTTTGTTCATCAAGCTCACGTCCACATCTGTGACAACTGGACCCACCGTCATCTCATTAAATCTCTCCTGGGAGACCAGTGGCTTGTATCCGACGCACCTCAGCCCACTTACTTTACCCTTCACAACCTTATATTGCCGATACAACACAGAAATATCATCGAGATTAATTATTTTGTTCATCAAGCACACGTTCACATCTGGGACAACTGGGCCCGCCGTCATCTCATTACGTCTGTCCTGGGAGCCCAGTAGCTAGTATCCGACGCACCGCAGCCCACTTACTTTACCCTTCACAACCTTATATTGCCGATACAACACAGAAATTGAATCGAGATTAAATATTTTGTTCAACAAGAACACGTTGCATCTGTGACAACTGGGCTCACCGTCATCTCATTAAATCTCTCCTGGGAGACCAGTAGCGAGTATCCGACGCACCGCAGCCCACTTACTTTACCCTTCACAACCTTATATTGCCGATACAACACAGAAATTGAATCGAGATTAAATATTTTGTTCATCAAGCACACGTTCACATCAGCGACAACTGGGCCCACCGTCATCTCATTAAATCTCTCCTGGGAGACCAGTAGCTTGTATCCGACGCACCACACCCCACTTACTTTACACTTCACAACCTTATATTGCGGATACAACACAGAAATTGCATCGAGATTAAATATTTTGTTCATCAAGCACACGTTCACATCTGTGACAACTGGGCCCAACGTCAACTCATTAAATCTCTCCTGGGAGACCAATAGCATCTATCCGAAGCACCGCAGCCCACTTACTTTACCGTTCACAACCTTATGTTGCCGATACAACACAGATATTGCATCGAGATTAAATATTTTGTTCATCAAGCACACGTTCACATCTGTGACAACTGGGCCCAACGTCAACTCATTAAATCTCTCCTGGGAGACCAATAGCATCTATCCGAAGCACCGCAGCCCACTTACTTTACCCTTCACAACCTTATGTTGCCGATACAACACAGAAATTGCATCGAGATTAAATATTTTGTTCATCAAGCACACGGTCACATCTGTAACCACTGTGCCCGCCGTAATCTCATTAAATCTCTCCTGGAAGCCCAGTAGCTTGTTACCGACGCACCGCAGCCAACTTACTTTAGCCTTCACAACCATATATAGCCGATACCACACAGATTTTACATCGAGATTAATTATTTTTTTCATCAAGCTCACGTCCACATCTGTGACAACTCTACCCACCGTTATCACATTAAATCTCTCCTGGGAGACCAGTGGCTTGTATTCGACGCACCGCAGCCCACTTACTATACCCTTCACAACCTTATATGGCCGATACAACACAGAAATTGCATCGAGATTAATTATTTTGTTCATGAAGCACACGTTCACATCTGTGACAACTGGGCCTACCGTCATCTCATTAAATCTCTCCTGGGAGACCAGTAGCTTTTATCCGACGCACCGCAGCCCTCTTAGTATACCCTTCACAACCTTATATTGCCGTAACAACACAGAAATTGCATCGAGATTAATTATTTTGTTCATCAAGCACACGATCACATCTGTGACAACTGGGCCCACCGTCATCTCATTAAATCTCTCCTGGGAGACCAGTAGCTTTTTTCCGACGCACCGCAGCCCACTTACTTTACCCTTCACGACTTTATATTGCCGATACAACACTGAAATTGCCTCGAGATTAAATATTTTGTTGATCAAGCACACGTTCACATCTGTGACAACTGGGGCCACCGTCATCTCATTAAATCTCTCCTGGGAGACCAGTAGGTTTTAGCAGACGCACCGCAGCCCTCTCACTTTACCCTTCACAACCTTATATTGCCGATACAACACAGAAATTGAATCGAGATTAAATATTTTGTTCATCAAGCACACGTTCACATCTGTGACAACTGGACCCACCGTCATCTCATTAAATCTCTCCTGGAAGCCCAGTAGCTTGTATCTGACGCACCGCAGCCCATTTACTTTACCCATCACAATCTTATATTGCCGATACAATACAGAAATTGCATCGAGATTAAATATTTTGTTCATCAAGCACACGTTCACATCTGTTACAACAGTCCCAACCGTAATCTCGTTACATTTCTCCTGGAAGCCCAGTAGCTTGTATCCGACGCACCGCAGCCCACTTACTTTATCCTTCACAACCTTATATTTCCGATACGACACAGAATTTGCATCGAGATAAAATATTTTGTTCATCAAGCACACGTTCACTTCTGTAACAACTGGGCCCACCGTCATCTCATTAAAACTCTCCTGGGAGACTATTAGCTTGTATCCGACGCACCGCAGCCCACTTAATTTACTCTTCACAACATTATATTGCCGATACAACACAGAAATTGCATCGAGATTAAATATTTTGTTCATCAAGCACACGTTCACATCTGTGACAACTGGGCCCACCGTCATCTCATTAAACCTCTCCTGGGAGACCAGTAGCTTGTATCCGACGCACCGCAGCCCACTTACTTTACCCTTCGCAACCTTATATTGCCGATACAACACAGAAATTGCATCGAGATAAAATATTTTGATCATCAAGCACACGTTAACATCTGTGACAACTGGGCCCACCGTCATCTCATTAAATCTCTCCTGGGAGCCCAGTAGCTTGTATCCGACGCACCGCAGCCCACTTACTTTACTCTTCACAACCTTATATGGCCAATACAACACAGAAATTGCATCGAGATTAATTATTTTGTTCATCAAGCACACGTTCACATCTGTGACAACTGGGCCCACCGTCATCTCATTAAATCTCTCCTGGGACACCAGTAGCTTGTATCCAACGCTCCGCAGCCCACTTACTTTACCCTTCACAACCTTATATTGCAGATACAACACAGAAATTGCATCGAGATTAAATATTTTGCTCATAAAGCACACGTTCACATCTGTGACAACTGGGCCCACCGTCATCTCATTACGCCTCTCCTAGGAGCCCAGTAGCTTGTATTCGACGCATCGCAGCCCACTTACTTTACCCTTCACAACCTTATATTGCCGATACAACACAGAAATTGAATCGAGATTAAATATTTCGTTCAACAAGCACACGTTACGTCTGTGACAACTGGGTCCACCGTCATCTCATTAAATCTCTCCTGGGAGACCAGTAGCTTGTATCCGACGCACCGCAGCACACTTACTTTACCCTTCACAACCTTATATTGCCGATACAACACAGAAATTGCATCGAGATTAAATATTTTGTTCATCAAGCACACGTTCACATCTGTGACAACTGGGCCCACCATCATCTCATTTATCTCTCCTGGGAGACCAGTAGCTTGTATCCGACGCACCACACCCCACTTACTTTACCCTTCACAACCTTATATTGCCGATACAACACAGAAATTGCATCGAGATTAAATATTTTGCTCATCAAGCATTCGTTCACATCTGTGACAACTGGGCCCACCGTCATCTCATTAAATCTCTCCTGGGAGACCAGTAGTTTGTATCCGATGCACCGCAGCCCACTTACTTTACCCATCACAACCTTATATTGCCGATACAACACAGATATTGCATCGAGATTAAATATTTTGTTCATCAAGCACACATTCACATCTGTGACAACTGGGCCCACCGTCATCTCGCTAAATCTCTCTTGGAAGCCCATTAGCTTGTATCCGACGCACCGCAGCCCACTTACTTTATCCTTCACAACCTTATATTGCCGATACCACACAGAATTTTCATCGAGATTAAATATTTTGTTCATCAAGCGCACGTTCACATCTGTGACAAACGGGCCCACCGTCACCTCGTTACATCTCTCCTGTGAGCCTAGTAGCTTGTATCCGACCGACCGCAACCCTCTTACTTTACCCTTCACAACCTTATATTGCCGATACAACACAGAAATTGAATCGAGTTTAAATATTTTGTTCAACAAGCACATGTTACATCTGTGACAACTGGGCCCACCGTCATCTCATTAAATCACTCCTGGGAGACCAGTAGTTTGTATCCGACGCACCGCAGCCCACTTACTTTAGCTTTCCAACCTTATATTGCCGATACAACACAGAAATTGCATCGAGATTAGATATTTTGTTCATAAAGCAAACGTTCACATCTGTGACAACTGGGGCCACCGTCATCTCAATGAATCCCTCCTGGGAGACCAGTAGCTTCTTTCCGACATACCGCAGCCTACTTACTTTACCTTTCACAACCTCATATTGCCGATAAAACACAGAAATTGCATCGAGATTAAATATTTTGTTCATCAAGCACACGTTGACATCAGTGACAACTGGGCCCACCGTCATCTCATTACCTCTCTCCTGGGAGACCAATAGCAACTATCCGACGCACCGCAGCCCACTTACTTTACCCATCACATCCTTATATTGCCGATACAACCCAGAAATCGCATCCAGATTAAATATTTTGTTCATCAAGCTCACGTTCACATCTGTGGCAACTGGGCCCACCGTCATCTCATTAAATCTCTCCTGGGAGACCAGTAGCTTGTATCCGACGCACTGCAGCCCACTTACTTTACCCTTCACAACCTTATATTGCCGATACAACACAGAAATTGCATCGAGATTAATTATTTTGTTCATCAAGCACACGTTCACATCTGTGACAACTGGGCCCACCGTCATCTCATTAAATCTCTCCTGGGAGATAAGTAGCCAGTATCCGACGCACCACAGCCCACTTACTTTATCCTTCACAACCTTATATTGCCGATACAACACAGATATTGCATCGAGATTAAATATTTTGTTCATCAAGCACACATTCACATCTGTGACAACTGGGCCCACCGTAATCTCGCTAAATCTCTCTTCCAAGCCCAGTTGCTTGTATCCGACGCACCGCAGCCCACTTACCTTATCCTTCACAACCTTATATTGCCGATACCACACAGAATTTGCATCGAGATTAAATATTTTGTTCATCGAGCTCACGTTCACATCTGTGACAACTGGGCCCACCGTCATCTCATTAAATCTCTCCTGGGAGACCAGTAGCTTGTATCCGACGCTCCGCAGACCACTTACTTTACCCTTCACAACCTTATATTGCCGATACCACACAGAATTTGCATCGAGATTAAATATTTTGTTCATCAAGCTCACGTAAACATCTGTGACAACTGGGCCCACCGTCATCTCATTAAATCTCTCCTGGGAGACCAGTAGCTTGTATCCGACGCACAGCAGCCCACTTACTTTACCCTTCACAACCTTATATTGCCGATACAACACAGATATTGCATCGAGATTAAATATTTTGTTCATCAAGCACACACTCACATCTGTGACAACTGGGCCCACCGTCATCTCGCTAAATCTCTCTTCGAAGCCCAGTAGCTTGTATCCGACGCACCGCAGCCCACTTACTTTATCCTTCACAACCTTATATTGCCGATACCACACAGAATTTGCATCGAGATTAAATATTTTGTTCATCGAGCTCACGTTCACATCTGTGACAACTGGGCCCACCGTCATCTCATTAAATCTCTCCTGGGAGACCAGTAGCTTGTATCCGACGCTCCGCAGCCCACTTACTTTACCCTTCACAACCTTATATTGCCGATACAACACAGATATTGCATCGAGATTAAATATTTTGTTCATCAAGCACACACTCACATCTGTGACAACTGGGCCCACCGTCATCTCGCTAAATCTCTCTTGGAAGCCCAGTAGCTTGTATCCGACGCACCGCAGCCCACTTACTTTATCCTTCACAACCTTATATTGCCGATACCACACAGATATTGCATCGAGATTAAATATTTTGTTCATCGAGCTCACGTTCACATCTGTGACAACTGGGCCCACCGTCATCTCATTAAATCTCTCCTGGGAGACCAGTAGCTTGTATCCGACGCTCCGCAGCCCACTTACTTTACCCTTCACAACCTTATATTGCCGATACCACACAGAATTTGCATCGAGATTAAATATTTTGTTCATCAAGCACACACTCACATCTGTGACAACTGGGCCCACCGTCATCTCATTAAATCTCTCTTGGAAGCCCAGTAGCTTGTATCCGACGCACCGCAGCCCACTTACTTTATCCTTCACAACCTTATATTGCCGATACCACACAGAATTTGCATCGAGATTAAATATTTTGTTCATCGAGCTCACGTTCACATCTGTGACAACTGGGCCCACCGTCATCTCATTAAATCTCTCCTGGGAGACCAGTAGCTTGTATCCGACGCTCCGCAGCCCACTTACTTTACCCTTCACAACATTATATTGCCGATACCACACAGAATTTGCATCGAGATTAAATATTTTGTTCATCAAGCACACATTCACATCTGTGACAACTGGGCCCACCGTCATCTCATTAAATCTCTCTTGGAAGCCCAGTAGCTTGTATCCGACGCACCGCAGCCCACTTACTTTATCCTTCACAACCTTATATTGCCGATACCACACAGAATTTGCATCGAGATTAAATATTTTGTTCATCGAGCTCACGTTCACATCTGTGACAACTGGGCCCACCGTCATCTCATTAAATCTCTCCTGGGAGACCAGTAGCTTGTATCCGACGCTCCGCAGCCCACTTACTTTACCCTTCACAACCTTATATTGCCGACACAACACAGATATTGCATCGAGATTAAATATTTTGTTCATCAAGCACACACTCACATCTGTGACAACTGGGCCCACCGTCATCTCGCTAAATCTCTCTTGGAAGCCCAGTAGCTTGTATCCGACGCACCGCAGCCCACTTACTTTATCCTTCACAACCTTATATTGCCGATACCACACAGAATTTGCATCGAGATTAAATATTTTGTTCATCGAGCTCACGTTCACATCTGTGACAACTGGGCCCACCGTCATCTCATTAAATCTCTCCTGGGAGACCAGTAGCTTGTATCCGACGCTCCGCAGCCCACTTACTTTACCCTTCACAACCTTATATTGCCGATACAACACAGATATTGCATCGAGATTAAATACTTTGTTCATCAAGCACACACTCACATCTGTGACAACTGGGCCCACCGTCATCTCGCTAAATCTCTCTTGGAAGCCCAGTAGCTTGTATCCGACGCACCGCAGCCCACTTACTTTATCCTTCACAACCTTATATTGCCGATACCACACAGAATTTGCATCGAGATTAAATATTTTGTTCATCGAGCTCACGTTCACATCTGTGACAACTGGGCCCACCGTCATCTCATTAAATCTCTCCTGGGAGACCAGTAGCTTGTATCCGACGCTCCGCAGCCCACTTACTTTACCCTTCACAACCTTATATTGCCGATACAACACAGATATTGCATCGAGATTAAATATTTTGTTCATCAAGCACACACTCACATCTGTGACAACTGGGCCCACCGTCATCTCGCTAAATCTCTCTTGGAAGCCCAGTAGCTTGTATCCGACGCACCGCAGCCCACTTACTTTATCCTTCACAACCTTATATTGCCGATACCACACAGAATTTGCATCGAGATTAAATATTTTGTTCATCGAGCTCACGTTCACATCTGTGACAACTGGGCCCACCGTCATCTCATTAAATCTCTCCTGGGAGACCAGTAGCTTGTATCCGACGCTCCGCAGCCCACTTACTTTACCCTTCACAACCTTATATTGCCGATACAACACAGATATTGCATCGAGATTAAATATTTTGTTCATCAAGCACACACTCACATCTGTGACAACTGGGCCCACCGTCATCTCGCTAAATCTCTCTTGGAAGCCCAGTAGCGTGTATCCGACGCACCGCAGCCCACTTACTTTATCCTTCACAACCTTATATTGCCGATACCACACAGAATTTGCATCGAGATTAAATATTTTGTTCATCGAGCTCACGTTCACATCTGTGACAACTGGGCCCACCGTCATCTCATTAAATCTCTCCTGGGAGACCAGTAGCTTGTATCCGACGCTCCGCAGCCCACTTACTTTACCCTTCAAAACCTTATATTGCCGATACCACACAGAATTTGCATCGAGATTAAATATTTTGTTCATCAAGCACACATTCACATCTGTGACAACTGGGCCCACCGTCATCTCATTAAATCTCTCTTGGAAGCCCAGTAGCTTGTATCCGACGCACCGCAGCCCACTTACTTTATCCTTCACAACCTTATATTGCCGATACCACACAGAATTTGCATCGAGATTAAATATTTTGTTCATCAAGCACACGTTCACATCTGTGACAACTGGGCCCTCCGTCATCTCATTAAATCTCTCCTGGGAGACCAGTAGCTTGTATCCGACGCTCCGCAGCCCACTTACTTTACCCTTCACAACCTTATATTGCCGATACAACACAGATATTGCATCGAGATTAAATATTTTGTTCATCAAGCACACACTCACATCTGTGACAACTGGGCCCACCGTCATCTCGCTAAATCTCTCTTGGAAGCCCAGTAGCTTGTATCCGACGCACCGCAGCCCACTTACTTTATCCTTCACAACCTTATATTGCCGATACCACACAGAATTTGCATCGAGATTAAATATTTTGTTCATCGAGCTCACGTTCACATCTGTGACAACTGGGCCACCCGTCATCTCATTAAATCTCTCCTGGGAGACCAGTAGCTTGTATCCGACGCTCCGCAGCCCACTTACTTTACCCTTCACAACCTTATATTGCCGATAGCACACAGAATTTGCATCGAGATTAAATATTTTGTTCATCAAGCACACACTCACATCTGTGACAACTGGGCCCACCGTCATCTCGCTAAATCTCTCTTGGAAGCCCAGTAGCTTGTATCCGACGCACCGCAGCCCACTTACTTTATCCTTCACAACCTTATATTGCCGATACCACACAGATATTGCATCGAGATTAAATATTTTGTTCATCAAGCACACATTCACATCTGTGACAACTGGGCCCACCGTCATCTCATTAAATCTCTCTTGGAAGCCCAGTAGCTTGTATCCGACGCACCGCAGCCCACTTACTTTATCCTTCACAACCTTATATTGCCGATACCACACAGAATTTGCATCGAGATTAAATATTTTGTTCATCGAGCTCACGTTCACATCTGTGACAACTGGGCCCACCGTCATCTCATTAAATCTCTCCTGGGAGACCAGTAGCTTGTATCTGACGCTCCGCAGCCCACTTACTTTACCCTTCACAACCTTATATTGCCGATACAACACAGATATTGCATCGAGATTAAATATTTTGTTCATCAAGCACACACTCACATCTGTGACAACTGGGCCCACCGTCATCTCGCTAAATCTCTCTTGGAAGCCCAGTAGCTTGTATCCGACGCACCGCAGCCCACTTACTTTATCCTTCACAACCTTATATTGCCGATACCACACAGAATTTGCATCGAGATTAAATATTTTGTTCATCGAGCTCACGTTCACATCTGTGACAACTGGGCCCACCGTCATCTCATTAAATCTCTCCTGGGAGACCAGTAGCTTGTATCCGACGCTCCGCAGCCCACTTACTTTACCCTTCACAACCTTATATTGCCGATACAACACAGATATTGCATCGAGATTAAATATTTTGTTCATCAAGCACACACTCACATCTGTGACAACTGGGCCCACCGTCATCTCGCTAAATCTCTCTTGGAAGCCCAGTAGCTTGTATCCGACGCACCGCAGCCCACTTACTTTATCCTTCACAACCTTATATTGCCGATACCACACAGAATTTGCATCGAGATTAAATATTTTGTTCATCGAGCTCACGTTCACATCTGTGACAACTGGGCCCACCGTCATCTCATTAAATCTCTCCTGGGAGACCAGTAGCTTGTATCCGACGCTCCGCAGCCCACTTACTTTACCCTTCACAACCTTATATTGCCGATACCACACAGAATTTGCATCGGGATTAAATATGTTGTTCATCAAGCACACGTTCACATCTGTGACAACTGGGCCCACCGTCATCTCATTAAATCTCTCTTGGAAGCCCAGTAGCTTGTATCCGACGCACCGCAGCCCACTTACTTTATCCTTCACAACCTTATATTGCCGATACCACACAGAATTTGCATCGAGATTAAATATTTTGTTCATCGAGCTCACGTTCACATCTGTGACAACTGGGCCCACCGTCATCTCATAAAATCTCTCCTGGGAGACCAGTAGCTTGTATCCGACGCTCCGCAGCCCACTTACTTTACCCTTCACAACCTTATATTGCCGATACAACACAGATATTGCATCGAGATTAAATATTTTGTTCATCAAGCACACACTCACATCTGTGACAACTGGGCCCACCGTCATCTCGCTAAATCTCTCTTGGAAGCCCAGTAGCTTGTATCCGACGCACCGCAGCCCACTTACTTTATCCTTCACAACCTTATATTGCCGATACCACACAGAATTTGCATCGAGATCAAATATTTTGTTCATCGAGCTCACGTTCACATCTGTGACAACTGGGCCCACCGTCATCTCATTAAATCTCTCCTGGGAGACCAGTAGCTTGTATCCGACGCTCCGCAGCCCACTTACTTTACCCTTCACAACCTTATATTGCCGATACAACACAGATATTGCATCGAGATTAAATATTTTGTTCATCAAGCACACACTCACATCTGTGACAACTGGGCCCACCGTCATCTCGCTAAATCTCTCTTGGAAGCCCAGTAGCTTGTATCCGACGCACCGCAGCCCACTTACTTTATCCTTCACAACCTTATATTGCCGATACCACACAGAATTTGCATCGAGATTAAATATTTTGTTCATCAAGCACACACTCACATCTGTGACAACTGGGCCCACCGTCATCTCGCTAAATCTCTCTTGGAAGCCCAGTAGCTTGTATCCGACGCACCGCAGCCCACTTACTTTATCCTTCACAACCTTATATTGCCGATACCACACAGATATTGCATCGAGATTAAATATTTTGTTCATCAAGCACACATTCACATCTGTGACAACTGGGCCCACCGTCATCTCATTAAATCTCTCTTGGAAGCCCAGTAGCTTGTATCCGACGCACCGCAGCCCACTTACTTTATCCTTCACAACCTTATATTGCCGATACCACACAGAATTTGCATCGAGATTATTTATTTTGTTCATCGAGCTCACGTTCACATCTGTGACAACTGGGCCCACCGTCATCTCATTAAATCTCTCCTGGGAGACCAGTAGCTTGTATCCGACGCTCCGCAGCCCACTTACTTTACCCTTCACAACCTTATATTGCCGATACCACACAGAATTTGCATCGAGATTAAATATTTTGTTCATCAAGCACACGTTCACATCTGTGACAACTGGGCCCACCGTCATCTCATTAAATCTCTCCTGGGAGACCAGTAGCTTGTATCCGACGCTCCGCAGCCCACTTACTTTACCCTTCACAACCTTATATTGCCGATACCACACAGAATTTGCATCGAGATTAAATATTTTGTTCATCGAGCTCACGTTCACATCTGTGACAACTGGGCCCACCGTCATCTCATTAAATCTCTCCTGGGAGACCAGTAGCTTGTATCCGACGCTCCGCAGCCCACTTACTTTACCCTTCACAACCTTATATTGCCGATACCACACAGAATTTGCATCGAGATTAAATATTTTGTTCATCAAGCACACATTCACATCTGTGACAACTGGGCCCACCGTCATCTCATTAAATCTCTCCTGGGAGACCAGTAGCTTGTATCCGACGCTCCGCAGCCCACTTACTTTACCCTTCACAACCTTATATTGCCGATACCACACAGAATTTGCATCGAGATTAAATATTTTGTTCATCGAGCTCACGTTCACATCTGTGACAACTGGGCCCACCGTCATCTCATTAAATCTCTCCTGGGAGACCAGTAGCTAGTATCTGACGCTCCGCAGCCCACTTACTTTACCCTTCACAACCTTATATTGCCGATACAACACAGATATTGCATCGAGATTAAATATTTTGTTCATCAAGCACACACTCACATCTGTGACAACTGGGCCCACCGTCATCTCATTAAATCTCTCCTGGGAGACCAGTAGCTTGTATCCGACGCTCCGCAGCCCACTTACTTTACCCTTCACAACCTTATATTGCCGATACAACACAGATATTGCATCGAGATTAAATATTTTGTTCATCAAGCACACACTCACATCTGTGACAACTGGGCCCACCGTCATCTCGCTAAATCTCTCTTGGAAGCCCAGTAGCTTGTATCCGACGCACCGCAGCCCACTTACTTTATCCTTCACAACCTTATATTGCCGATACCACACAGAATTTGCATCGAGATTAAATATTTTGTTCATCGAGCTCACGTTCACATCTGTGACAACTGGGCCCACCGTCATCTCATTAAATCTCTCCTGGGAGACCAGTAGCTTGTATCCGACGCTCCGCAGCCCACTTACTTTACCCTTCACAACCTTATATTGCCGATACAACACAGATATTGCATCGAGATTAAATATTTTGTTCATCAAGCACACACTCACATCTGTGACAACTGGGCCCACCGTCATCTCGCTAAATCTCTCTTGGAAGCCCAGTAGCTTGTATCCGACGCACCGCAGCCCACTTACTTTATCCTTCACAACCTTATATTGCCGATACCACACAGAATTTGCATCGAGATTAAATATTTTGTTCATCGAGCTCACGTTCACATCTGTGACAACTGGGCCCACCGTCATCTCATTAAATCTCTCCTGGGAGACCAGTAGCTTGTATCCGACGCTCCGCAGCCCACTTACTTTACCCTTCACAACCTTATATTGCCGATACAACACAGATATTGCATCGAGATTAAATATTTTGTTCATCAAGCACACACTCACATCTGTGACAACTGGGCCCACCGTCATCTCGCTAAATCTCTCTTGGAAGCCCAGTAGCGTGTATCCGACGCACCGCAGCCCACTTACTTTATCCTTCACAACCTTATATTGCCGATACCACACAGAATTTGCATCGAGATTAAATATTTTGTTCATCGAGCTCACGTTCACATCTGTGACAACTGGGCCCACCGTCATCTCATTAAATCTCTCCTGGGAGACCAGTAGCTTGTATCCGACGCTCCGCAGCCCACTTACTTTACCCTTCAAAACCTTATATTGCCGATACCACACAGAATTTGCATCGAGATTAAATATTTTGTTCATCAAGCACACATTCACATCTGTGACAACTGGGCCCACCGTCATCTCATTAAATCTCTCTTGGAAGCCCAGTAGCTTGTATCCGACGCACCGCAGCCCACTTACTTTATCCTTCACAACCTTATATTGCCGATACCACACAGAATTTGCATCGAGATTAAATATTTTGTTCATCAAGCACACGTTCACATCTGTGACAACTGGGCCCTCCGTCATCTCATTAAATCTCTCCTGGGAGACCAGTAGCTTGTATCCGACGCTCCGCAGCCCACTTACTTTACCCTTCACAACCTTATATTGCCGATACAACACAGATATTGCATCGAGATTAAATATTTTGTTCATCAAGCACACACTCACATCTGTGACAACTGGGCCCACCGTCATCTCGCTAAATCTCTCTTGGAAGCCCAGTAGCTTGTATCCGACGCACCGCAGCCCACTTACTTTATCCTTCACAACCTTATATTGCCGATACCACACAGAATTTGCATCGAGATTAAATATTTTGTTCATCGAGCTCACGTTCACATCTGTGACAACTGGGCCACCCGTCATCTCATTAAATCTCTCCTGGGAGACCAGTAGCTTGTATCCGACGCTCCGCAGCCCACTTACTTTACCCTTCACAACCTTATATTGCCGATAGCACACAGAATTTGCATCGAGATTAAATATTTTGTTCATCAAGCACACACTCACATCTGTGACAACTGGGCCCACCGTCATCTCGCTAAATCTCTCTTGGAAGCCCAGTAGCTTGTATCCGACGCACCGCAGCCCACTTACTTTATCCTTCACAACCTTATATTGCCGATACCACACAGATATTGCATCGAGATTAAATATTTTGTTCATCAAGCACACATTCACATCTGTGACAACTGGGCCCACCGTCATCTCATTAAATCTCTCTTGGAAGCCCAGTAGCTTGTATCCGACGCACCGCAGCCCACTTACTTTATCCTTCACAACCTTATATTGCCGATACCACACAGAATTTGCATCGAGATTAAATATTTTGTTCATCGAGCTCACGTTCACATCTGTGACAACTGGGCCCACCGTCATCTCATTAAATCTCTCCTGGGAGACCAGTAGCTTGTATCTGACGCTCCGCAGCCCACTTACTTTACCCTTCACAACCTTATATTGCCGATACAACACAGATATTGCATCGAGATTAAATATTTTGTTCATCAAGCACACACTCACATCTGTGACAACTGGGCCCACCGTCATCTCGCTAAATCTCTCTTGGAAGCCCAGTAGCTTGTATCCGACGCACCGCAGCCCACTTACTTTATCCTTCACAACCTTATATTGCCGATACCACACAGAATTTGCATCGAGATTAAATATTTTGTTCATCGAGCTCACGTTCACATCTGTGACAACTGGGCCCACCGTCATCTCATTAAATCTCTCCTGGGAGACCAGTAGCTTGTATCCGACGCTCCGCAGCCCACTTACTTTACCCTTCACAACCTTATATTGCCGATACAACACAGATATTGCATCGAGATTAAATATTTTGTTCATCAAGCACACACTCACATCTGTGACAACTGGGCCCACCGTCATCTCGCTAAATCTCTCTTGGAAGCCCAGTAGCTTGTATCCGACGCACCGCAGCCCACTTACTTTATCCTTCACAACCTTATATTGCCGATACCACACAGAATTTGCATCGAGATTAAATATTTTGTTCATCGAGCTCACGTTCACATCTGTGACAACTGGGCCCACCGTCATCTCATTAAATCTCTCCTGGGAGACCAGTAGCTTGTATCCGACGCTCCGCAGCCCACTTACTTTACCCTTCACAACCTTATATTGCCGATACCACACAGAATTTGCATCGGGATTAAATATGTTGTTCATCAAGCACACGTTCACATCTGTGACAACTGGGCCCACCGTCATCTCATTAAATCTCTCTTGGAAGCCCAGTAGCTTGTATCCGACGCACCGCAGCCCACTTACTTTATCCTTCACAACCTTATATTGCCGATACCACACAGAATTTGCATCGAGATTAAATATTTTGTTCATCGAGCTCACGTTCACATCTGTGACAACTGGGCCCACCGTCATCTCATAAAATCTCTCCTGGGAGACCAGTAGCTTGTATCCGACGCTCCGCAGCCCACTTACTTTACCCTTCACAACCTTATATTGCCGATACAACACAGATATTGCATCGAGATTAAATATTTTGTTCATCAAGCACACACTCACATCTGTGACAACTGGGCCCACCGTCATCTCGCTAAATCTCTCTTGGAAGCCCAGTAGCTTGTATCCGACGCACCGCAGCCCACTTACTTTATCCTTCACAACCTTATATTGCCGATACCACACAGAATTTGCATCGAGATCAAATATTTTGTTCATCGAGCTCACGTTCACATCTGTGACAACTGGGCCCACCGTCATCTCATTAAATCTCTCCTGGGAGACCAGTAGCTTGTATCCGACGCTCCGCAGCCCACTTACTTTACCCTTCACAACCTTATATTGCCGATACAACACAGATATTGCATCGAGATTAAATATTTTGTTCATCAAGCACACACTCACATCTGTGACAACTGGGCCCACCGTCATCTCGCTAAATCTCTCTTGGAAGCCCAGTAGCTTGTATCCGACGCACCGCAGCCCACTTACTTTATCCTTCACAACCTTATATTGCCGATACCACACAGAATTTGCATCGAGATTAAATATTTTGTTCATCAAGCACACACTCACATCTGTGACAACTGGGCCCACCGTCATCTCGCTAAATCTCTCTTGGAAGCCCAGTAGCTTGTATCCGACGCACCGCAGCCCACTTACTTTATCCTTCACAACCTTATATTGCCGATACCACACAGATATTGCATCGAGATTAAATATTTTGTTCATCAAGCACACATTCACATCTGTGACAACTGGGCCCACCGTCATCTCATTAAATCTCTCTTGGAAGCCCAGTAGCTTGTATCCGACGCACCGCAGCCCACTTACTTTATCCTTCACAACCTTATATTGCCGATACCACACAGAATTTGCATCGAGATTATTTATTTTGTTCATCGAGCTCACGTTCACATCTGTGACAACTGGGCCCACCGTCATCTCATTAAATCTCTCCTGGGAGACCAGTAGCTTGTATCCGACGCTCCGCAGCCCACTTACTTTACCCTTCACAACCTTATATTGCCGATACCACACAGAATTTGCATCGAGATTAAATATTTTGTTCATCAAGCACACGTTCACATCTGTGACAACTGGGCCCACCGTCATCTCATTAAATCTCTCCTGGGAGACCAGTAGCTTGTATCCGACGCTCCGCAGCCCACTTACTTTACCCTTCACAACCTTATATTGCCGATACCACACAGAATTTGCATCGAGATTAAATATTTTGTTCATCGAGCTCACGTTCACATCTGTGACAACTGGGCCCACCGTCATCTCATTAAATCTCTCCTGGGAGACCAGTAGCTTGTATCCGACGCTCCGCAGCCCACTTACTTTACCCTTCACAACCTTATATTGCCGATACCACACAGAATTTGCATCGAGATTAAATATTTTGTTCATCAAGCACACATTCACATCTGTGACAACTGGGCCCACCGTCATCTCATTAAATCTCTCCTGGGAGACCAGTAGCTTGTATCCGACGCTCCGCAGCCCACTTACTTTACCCTTCACAACCTTATATTGCCGATACCACACAGAATTTGCATCGAGATTAAATATTTTGTTCATCGAGCTCACGTTCACATCTGTGACAACTGGGCCCACCGTCATCTCATTAAATCTCTCCTGGGAGACCAGTAGCTAGTATCTGACGCTCCGCAGCCCACTTACTTTACCCTTCACAACCTTATATTGCCGATACAACACAGATATTGCATCGAGATTAAATATTTTGTTCATCAAGCACACACTCACATCTGTGACAACTGGGCCCACCGTCATCTCATTAAATCTCTCCTGGGAGACCAGTAGCTTGTATCCGACGCTCCGCAGCCCACTTACTTTACCCTTCACAACCTTATATTGCCGATACAACACAGATATTGCATCGAGATTAAATATTTTGTTCATCAAGCACACACTCACATCTGTGACAACTGGGCCCACCGTCATCTCGCTAAATCTCTCTTGGAAGCCCAGTAGCTTGTATCCGACGCACCGCAGCCCACTTACTTTATCCTTCACAACCTTATATTGCCGATACCACACAGAATTTGCATCGAGATTAAATATTTTGTTCATCGAGCTCACGTTCACATCTGTGACAACTGGGCCACCCGTCATCTCATTAAATCTCTCCTGGGAGACCAGTAGCTTGTATCCGACGCTCCGCAGCCCACTTACTTTACCCTTCACAACCTTATATTGCCGATAGCACACAGAATTTGCATCGAGATTAAATATTTTGTTCATCAAGCACACACTCACATCTGTGACAACTGGGCCCACCGTCATCTCGCTAAATCTCTCTTGGAAGCCCAGTAGCTTGTATCCGACGCACCGCAGCCCACTTACTTTATCCTTCACAACCTTATATTGCCGATACCACACAGATATTGCATCGAGATTAAATATTTTGTTCATCAAGCACACATTCACATCTGTGACAACTGGGCCCACCGTCATCTCATTAAATCTCTCTTGGAAGCCCAGTAGCTTGTATCCGACGCACCGCAGCCCACTTACTTTATCCTTCACAACCTTATATTGCCGATACCACACAGAATTTGCATCGAGATTAAATATTTTGTTCATCGAGCTCACGTTCACATCTGTGACAACTGGGCCCACCGTCATCTCATTAAATCTCTCCTGGGAGACCAGTAGCTTGTATCTGACGCTCCGCAGCCCACTTACTTTACCCTTCACAACCTTATATTGCCGATACAACACAGATATTGCATCGAGATTAAATATTTTGTTCATCAAGCACACACTCACATCTGTGACAACTGGGCCCACCGTCATCTCGCTAAATCTCTCTTGGAAGCCCAGTAGCTTGTATCCGACGCACCGCAGCCCACTTACTTTATCCTTCACAACCTTATATTGCCGATACCACACAGAATTTGCATCGAGATTAAATATTTTGTTCATCGAGCTCACGTTCACATCTGTGACAACTGGGCCCACCGTCATCTCATTAAATCTCTCCTGGGAGACCAGTAGCTTGTATCCGACGCTCCGCAGCCCACTTACTTTACCCTTCACAACCTTATATTGCCGATACAACACAGATATTGCATCGAGATTAAATATTTTGTTCATCAAGCACACACTCACATCTGTGACAACTGGGCCCACCGTCATCTCGCTAAATCTCTCTTGGAAGCCCAGTAGCTTGTATCCGACGCACCGCAGCCCACTTACTTTATCCTTCACAACCTTATATTGCCGATACCACACAGAATTTGCATCGAGATTAAATATTTTGTTCATCGAGCTCACGTTCACATCTGTGACAACTGGGCCCACCGTCATCTCATTAAATCTCTCCTGGGAGACCAGTAGCTTGTATCCGACGCTCTGCAGCCCACTTACTTTACCCTTCACAACCTTATATTGCCGATACCACACAGAATTTGCATCGGGATTAAATATGTTGTTCATCAAGCACACGTTCACATCTGTGACAACTGGGCCCACCGTCATCTCATTAAATCTCTCTTGGAAGCCCAGTAGCTTGTATCCGACGCACCGCAGCCCACTTACTTTATCCTTCACAACCTTATATTGCCGATACCACACAGAATTTGCATCGAGATTAAATATTTTGTTCATCGAGCTCACGTTCACATCTGTGACAACTGGGCCCACCGTCATCTCATAAAATCTCTCCTGGGAGACCAGTAGCTTGTATCCGACGCTCCGCAGCCCACTTACTTTACCCTTCACAACCTTATATTGCCGATACAACACAGATATTGCATCGAGATTAAATATTTTGTTCATCAAGCACACACTCACATCTGTGACAACTGGGCCCACCGTCATCTCGCTAAATCTCTCTTGGAAGCCCAGTAGCTTGTATCCGACGCACCGCAGCCCACTTACTTTATCCTTCACAACCTTATATTGCCGATACCACACAGAATTTGCATCGAGATTAAATATTTTGTTCATCAAGCACACACTCACATCTGTGACAACTGGGCCCACCGTCATCTCGCTAAATCTCTCTTGGAAGCCCAGTAGCTTGTATCCGACGCACCGCAGCCCACTTACTTTATCCTTCACAACCTTATATTGCCGATACCACACAGATATTGCATCGAGATTAAATATTTTGTTCATCAAGCACACATTCACATCTGTGACAACTGGGCCCACCGTCATCTCATTAAATCTCTCTTGGAAGCCCAGTAGCTTGTATCCGACGCACCGCAGCCCACTTACTTTATCCTTCACAACCTTATATTGCCGATACCACACAGAATTTGCATCGAGATTAAATATTTTGTTCATCGAGCTCACGTTCACATCTGTGACAACTGGGCCCACCGTCATCTCATTAAATCTCTCCTGGGAGACCAGTAGCTTGTATCCGACGCTCCGCAGCCCACTTACTTTACCCTTCACAACCTTATATTGCCGATACCACACAGAATTTGCATCGAGATTAAATATTTTGTTCATCGAGCTCACGTTCACATCTGTGACAACTGGGCCCACCGTCATCTCATTAAATCTCTCCTGGGAGACCAGTAGCTTGTATCCGACGCTCCGCAGCCCACTTACTTTACCCTTCACAACCTTATATTGCCGATACCACACAGAATTTGCATCGAGATTAAATATTTTGTTCATCAAGCACACATTCACATCTGTGACAACTGGGCCCACCGTCATCTCATTAAATCTCTCCTGGGAGACCAGTAGCTTGTATCCGACGCTCCGCAGCCCACTTACTTTACCCTTCACAACCTTATATTGCCGATACCACACAGAATTTGCATCGAGATTAAATATTTTGTTCATCGAGCTCACGTTCACATCTGTGACAACTGGGCCCACCGTCATCTCATTAAATCTCTCCTGGGAGACCAGTAGCTTGTATCCGACGCTCCGCAGCCCACTTACTTTACCCTTCACAACCTTATATTGCCGATACCACACAGAATTTGCATCGAGATTAAATATTTTGTTCATCAAGCACACATTCACATCTGTGACAACTGGGCCCACCGTCATCTCATTAAATCTCTCTTGGAAGCCGAGTAGCTTGTATCCGACGCACCGCAGCCCACTTACTTTATCCTTCACAACCTTATATTGCCGATACCACACAGAATTTGCATCGAGATTAAATATTTTGTTCATCGTGCTCACGTTCACATCTGTGACAACTGGGCCCACCGTCATCTCATTAAATCTCTCCTGGGAGACCAGTAGCTTGTATCCGACGCTCCGCAGCCCACTTACTTTACCCTTCACAACCTTATATTGCCGATACCACACAGATATTGCATCGAGATTAAATATTTTGTTCATCAAGCACACATTCACATCTGTGACAACTGGGCCCACCGTCATCTCATTAAATCTCTCTTGGAAGCCCAGTAGCTTGTATCTGACGCACCGCAGCCCACTTACTTTATCCTTCACAACCTTATATTGCCGATACCACACAGAATTTGCATCGAGATTAAATATTTTGTTCATCGAGCTCACGTTCACATCTGTGACAACTGGGCCCACCGTCATCTCATTAAATCTCTCCTGGGAGACCAGTAGCTTGTATCCGACGCTCCGCAGCCCACTTACTTTACCCTTCACAACCTTATATTGCCGATACCACACAGATATTGCATCGAGATTAAATATTTTGTTCATCAAGCACACATTCACATCTGTGACAACTGGGCCCACCGTCATCTCATTAAATCTCTCTTGGAAGCCCAGTAGCTTGTATCCGACGCACCGCAGCCCACTTACTTTATCCTTCACAACCTTATATTGCCGATACCACGCAGAATTTGCATCGAGATTAAATATTTTGTTCATCGAGCTCACGTTCACATCTGTGACAACTGGGCCCACCGTCATCTCATTAAATCTCTCCTGGGAGACCAGTAGCTTGTATCCGACGCTCCGCAGCCCACTTACTTTACCCTTCTCAACCTTATATTGCCGATACCACACAGAATTTGCATCGAGATTAAATATTTTGTTCATCAAGCACACGTTCACATCTGTGACAACTGGGCCCACCGTCATCTCATTAAATCTCTCCTGGGAGACCAGTAGCTTGTATCCGACGCTCCGCAGCCCACTTACTTTACCCTTCACAACCTTATATTGCCGATACCACACAGAATTTGCATCGAGATTAAATATTTTGTTCATCGAGCTCACGTTCACATCTGTGACAACTGGGCCCACCGTCATCTCATTAAATCTCTCCTGGGAGACCAGTAGCTTGTATCCGACGCTCCGCAGCCCACTTACTTTACCCTTCACAACCTTATATTGCCGATACCACACAGAATTTGCATCGAGATTAAATATTTTGTTCATCAAGCACACGTTCACATCTGTGACAACTGGGCCCACCGTCATCTCATTAAATCTCTCCTGGGAGACCAGTAGCTTGTATCCGACGCTCCGCAGCCCACTTACTTTACCCTTCACAACCTTATATTGCCGATACCACACAGAATTTGCATCGAGATTAAATATTTTGTTCATCGAGCTCACGTTCACATCTGTGACAACTGGGCCCACCGTCATCTCATTAAATCTCTCCTGGGAGACCAGTAGCTTGTATCCGACGCTCCGCAGCCCACTTACTTTACCCTTCACAACCTTATATTGCCGATACCACACAGAATTTGCATCGAGATTAAATATTTTGTTCATCAAGCACACATTCACATCTGTGACAACTGGGCCCACCGTCATCTCATTAAATCTCTCCTGGGAGACCAGTAGCTTGTATCCGACGCTCCGCAGCCCACTTACTTTACCCTTCACAACCTTATATTGCCGATACCACACAGAATTTGCATCGAGATTAAATATTTTGTTCATCGAGCTCACGTTCACATCTGTGACAACTGGGCCCACCGTCATCTCATTAAATCTCTCCTGGGAGACCAGTAGCTTGTATCCGACGCTCCGCAGCCCACTTACTTTACCCTTCACAACCTTATATTGCCGATACCACACAGAATTTGCATCGAGATTAAATATTTTGTTCATCAAGCACACATTCACATCTGTGACAACTGGGCCCACCGTCATCTCATTAAATCTCTCTTGGAAGCCCAGTAGCTTGTATCCGACGCACCGCAGCCCACTTACTTTATCCTTCACAACCTTATATTGCCGATACCACACAGAATTTGCATCGAGATTAAATATTTTGTTCATCGAGCTCACGTTCACATCTGTGACAACTGGGCCCACCGTCATCTCATTAAATCTCTCCTGGGAGACCAGTAGCTTGTATCCGACGCTCCGCAGCCCACTTACTTTACCCTTCACAACCTTATATTGCCGATACCACACAGATATTGCATCGAGATTAAATATTTTGTTCATCAAGCACACATTCACATCTGTGACAACTGGGCCCACCGTCATCTCATTAAATCTCTCTTGGAAGCCCAGTAGCTTGTATCCGACGCACCGCAGCCCACTTACTTTATCCTTCACAACCTTATATTGCCGATACCACACAGAATTTGCATCGAGATTAAATATTTTGTTCATCGTGCTCACGTTCACATCTGTGACAACTGGGCCCACCGTCATCTCATTAAATCTCTCCTGGGAGACCAGTAGCTTGTATCCGACGCTCCGCAGCCCACTTACTTTACCCTTCACAACCTTATATTGCCGATACCACACAGAATTTGCATCGAGATTAAATATTTTGTTCATCAAGCACACATTCACATCTGTGACAACTGGGCCCACCGTCATCTCATTAAATCTCTCTTGGAAGCCCAGTAGCTTGTATCCGACGCACCGCAGCCCACTTACTTTATCCTTCACAACCTTATATTGCCGATACCACACAGAATTTGCATCGAGATTAAATATTTTGTTCATCGAGCTCACGTTCACATCTGTGACAACTGGGCCCACCGTCATCTCATTAAATCTCTCCTGGGAGACCAGTAGCTTGTATCCGACGCTCCGCAGCCCACTTACTTTACCCTTCACAACCTTATATTGCCGATACCACACAGATATTGCATCGAGATTAAATATTTTGTTCATCAAGCACACATTCACATCTGTGACAACTGGGCCCACCGTCATCTCATTAAATCTCTCTTGGAAGCCCAGTAGCTTGTATCCGACGCACCGCAGCCCACTTACTTTATCCTTCACAACCTTATATTGCCGATACCACACAGAATTTGCATCGAGATTAAATATTTTGTTCATCGAGCTCACGTTCACATCTGTGACAACTGGGCCCACCGTCATCTCATTAAATCTCTCCTGGGAGACCAGTAGCTTGTATCCGACGCTCCGCAGCCCACTTACTTTACCCTTCACAACCTTATATTGCCGATACCACACAGATATTGCATCGAGATTAAATATTTTGTTCATCAAGCACACGTTCACATCTGTGACAACTGGGCCCACCGTCATCTCATTAAATCTCTCCTGGGAGACCAGTAGCTTGTATCCGACGCTCCGCAGCCCACTTACTTTACCCTTCACAACCTTATATTGCCGATACCACACAGAATTTGCATCGAGATTAAATATTTTGTTCATCGAGCTCACGTTCACATCTGTGACAACTGGGCCCACCGTCATCTCATTAAATCTCTCCTGGGAGACCAGTAGCTTGTATCCGACGCTCCGCAGCCCACTTACTTTACCCTTCACAACCTTATATTGCCGATACCACACAGATATTGCATCGAGATTAAATATTTTGTTCATCAAGCACACATTCACATCTGTGACAACTGGGCCCACCGTCATCTCATTAAATCTCTCTTGGAAGCCCAGTAGCTTGTATCCGACGCACCGCAGCCCACTTACTTTATCCTTCACAACCTTATATTGCCGATACCACACAGAATTTGCATCGAGATTAAATATTTTGTTCATCGAGCTCACGTTCACATCTGTGACAACTGGGCCCACCGTCATCTCATTAAATCTCTCCTGGGAGACCAGTAGCTTGTATCCGACGCTCCGCAGCCCACTTACTTTACCCTTCACAACCTTATATTGCCGATACCACACAGATATTGCATCGAGATTAAATATTTTGTTCATCAAGCACACGTTCACATCTGTGACAACTGGGCCCACCGTCATCTCATTAAATCTCTCCTGGGAGACCAGTAGCTTGTATCCGACGCTCCGCAGCCCACTTACTTTACCCTTCACAACCTTATATTGCCGATACCACACAGAATTTGCATCGAGATTAAATATTTTGTTCATCGAGCTCACGTTCACATCTGTGACAACTGGGCCCACCGTCATCTCATTAAATCTCTCCTGGGAGACCAGTAGCTTGTATCCGACGCTCCGCAGCCCACTTACTTTACCCATCACAACCTTATATTGCCGATACCACACAGAATTTGCATCGAGATTAAATATTTTGTTCATCAAGCACACGTTCACATCTGTGACAACTGGGCCCACCGTCATCTCATTAAATCTCTCCTGGGAGACCAGTAGCTTGTATCCGACGCTCCGCAGCCCACTTACTTTACCCTTCACAACCTTATATTGCCGATACCACACAGAATTTGCATCGAGATTAAATATTTTGTTCATCGAGCTCACGTTCACATCTGTGACAACTGGGCCCACCGTCATCTCATTAAATCTCTCCTGGGAGACCAGTAGCTTGTATCCGACGCTCCGCAGCCCACTTACTTTACCCTTCACAACCTTATATTGCCGATACCACACAGAATTTGCATCGAGATTAAATATTTTGTTCATCAAGCACACATTCACATCTGTGACAACTGGGCCCACCGTCATCTCATTAAATCTCTCTTGGAAGCCCAGTAGCTTGTATCCGACGCACCGCAGCCCACTTACTTTATCCTTCACAACCTTATATTGCCGATACCACACAGAATTTGCATCGAGATTAAATATTTTGTTCATCGAGCTCACGTTCACATCTGTGACAACTGGGCCCACCGTCATCTCATTAAATCTCTCCTGGGAGACCAGTAGCTTGTATCCGACGCTCCGCAGCCCACTTACTTTACCCTTCACAACCTTATATTGCCGATACAACACAGAATTTGCATCGAGATTAAATATTTTGTTCATCAAGCACACACTCACATCTGTGACAACTGGGCCCACCGTCATCTCGCTAAATCTCTCTTGGAAGCCCAGTAGCTTGTATCCGACGCACCGCAGCCCACTTACTTTATCCTTCACAACCTTATATTGCCGATACCACACAGAATTTGCATTGAGATTAAATATTTTGTTCATCAAGCACACATTCACATCTGTGACAACTGGGCCCACCGTCATCTCATTAAATCTCTCTTGGAAGCCCAGTAGCTTGTATCCGACGCACCGCAGCCCACTTACTTTATCCTTCACAACCTTATATTGCCGATACCACACAGAATTTGCATCGAGATTAAATATTTTGTTCATCGAGCTCACGTTCACATCTGTGACAACTGGGCCCACCGTCATCTCATTAAATCTCTCCTGGGAGACCAGTAGCTTGTATCCGACGCTCCGCAGCCCACTTACTTTACCCTTCACAACCTTATATTGCCGATACAACACAGATATTGCATCGAGATTAAATATTTTGTTCATCAAGCACACACTCACATCTGTGACAACTGGGCCCACCGTCATCTCGCTAAATCTCTCTTGGAAGCCCAGTAGCTTGTATCCGACGCTCCGCAGCCCACTTACTTTACCCTTCACAACCTTATATTGCCGATACCACACAGAATTTGCATCGAGATTAAATATTTTGTTCATCAAGCACACATTCACATCTGTGACAACTGGGCCCACCGTCATCTCATTAAATCTCTCTTGGAAGCCCAGTAGCTTGTATCCGACGCACCGCAGCCCACTTACTTTATCCTTCACAACCTTATATTGCCGATACCACACAGAATTTGCATCGAGATTAAATATTTTGTTCATCGAGCTCACGTTCACATCTGTGACAACTGGGCCCACCGTCATCTCATTAAATCTCTCCTGGGAGACCAGTAGCTTGTATCCGACGCTCCGCAGCCCACTTACTTTACCCTTCTCAACCTTATATTGCCGATACCACACAGAATTTGCATCGAGATTAAATATTTTGTTCATCAAGCACACGTTCACATCTGTGACAACTGGGCCCACCGTCATCTCATTAAATCTCTCCTGGGAGACCAGTAGCTTGTATCCGACGCTCCGCAGCCCACTTACTTTACCCTTCACAACCTTATATTGCCGATACCACACAGAATTTGCATCGAGATTAAATATTTTGTTCATCGAGCTCACGTTCACATCTGTGACAACTGGGCCCACCGTCATCTCATTAAATCTCTCCTGGGAGACCAGTAGCTTGTATCCGACGCTCCGCAGCCCACTTACTTTACCCTTCACAACCTTATATTGCCGATACCACACAGAATTTGCATCGAGATTAAATATTTTGTTCATCAAGCACACGTTCACATCTGTGACAACTGGGCCCACCGTCATCTCATTAAATCTCTCCTGGGAGACCAGTAGCTTGTATCCGACGCTCCGCAGCCCACTTACTTTACCCTTCACAACCTTATATTGCCGATACCACACAGAATTTGCATCGAGATTAAATATTTTGTTCATCGAGCTCACGTTCACATCTGTGACAACTGGGCCCACCGTCATCTCATTAAATCTCTCCTGGGAGACCAGTAGCTTGTATCCGACGCTCCGCAGCCCACTTACTTTTCCCTTCACAACCTTATATTGCCGATACCACACAGAATTTGCATCGAGATTAAATATTTTGTTCATCAAGCACACATTCACATCTGTGACAACTGGGCCCACCGTCATCTCATTAAATCTCTCTTGGAAGCCCAGTAGCTTGTATCCGACGCTCCGCAGCCCACTTACTTTATCCTTCACAACCTTATATTGCCGATACCACACAGAATTTGCATCGAGATTAAATATTTTGTTCATCGAGCTCACGTTCACATCTGTGACAACTGGGCCCACCGTCATCTCATTAAATCTCTCCTGGGAGACCAGTAGCTTGTATCCGACGCTCCGCAGCCCACTTACTTTACCCTTCACAACCTTATATTGCCGATACAACACAGAATTTGCATCGAGATTAAATATTTTGTTCATCAAGCACACACTCACATCTGTGACAACTGGGCCCACCGTCATCTCGCTAAATCTCTCTTGGAAGCCCAGTAGCTTGTATCCGACGCACCGCAGCCCACTTACTTTATCCTTCACAACCTTATATTGCCGATACCACACAGAATTTGCATCGAGATTAAATATTTTGTTCATCAAGCACACATTCACATCTGTGACAACTGGGCCCACCGTCATCTCATTAAATCTCTCTTGGAAGCCCAGTAGCTTGTATCCGACGCACCGCAGCCCACTTACTTTATCCTTCACAACCTTATATTGCCGATACCACACAGAATTTGCATCGAGATTAAATATTTTGTTCATCGAGCTCACGTTCACATCTGTGACAACTGGGCCCACCGTCATCTCATTAAATCTCTCCTGGGAGACCAGTAGCTTGTATCCGACGCTCCGCAGCCCACTTACTTTACCCTTCACAACCTTATATTGCCGATACAACACAGATATTGCATCGAGATTAAATATTTTGTTCATCAAGCACACACTCACATCTGTGACAACTGGGCCCACCGTCATCTCGCTAAATCTCTCTTGGAAGCCCAGTAGCTTGTATCCGACGCTCCGCAGCCCACTTACTTTACCCTTCACAACCTTATATTGCCGATACCACACAGAATTTGCATCGAGATTAAATATTTTGTTCATCAAGCACACATTCACATCTGTGACAACTGGGCCCACCGTCATCTCATTAAATCTCTCTTGGAAGCCCAGTAGCTTGTATCCGACGCACCGCAGCCCACTTACTTTATCCTTCACAACCTTATATTGCCGATACCACACAGAATTTGCATCGAGATTAAATATTTTGTTCATCGAGCTCACGTTCACATCTGTGACAACTGGGCCCACCGTCATCTCATTAAATCTCTCCTGGGAGACCAGTAGCTTGTATCCGACGCTCCGCAGCCCACTTACTTTACCCTTCACAACCTTATATTGCCGATACAACACAGATATTGCATCGAGATTAAATATTTTGTTCATCAAGCACACACTCGCATCTGTGACAACTGGGCCCACCGTCATCTCGCTAAATCTCTCTTGGAAGCCCAGTAGCTTGTATCCGACGCACCGCAGCCCACTTACTTTATCCTTCACAACCTTATATTGCCGATACCACACAGAATTTGCATCGAGATTAAATATTTTGTTCATCAAGCACACATTCACATCTGTGACAACTGGGCCCACCGTCATCTCATTAAATCTCTCTTTGAAGCCCAGTAGCTTGTATCCGACGCACCGCAGCCCACTTACTTTATCCTTCACAACCTTATATTGCCGATACCACACAGAATTTGCATCGAGATTAAATATTTTGTTCATCGAGCTCACGTTCACATCTGTGACAACTGGGCCCACCGTCATCTCATTAAATCTCTCCTGGGAGACCAGTAGCTTGTATCCGACGCTCCGCAGCCCACTTACTTTACCCTTCACAACCTTATATTGCCGATACAACACAGATATTGCATCGAGATTAAATATTTTGTTCATCAAGCACACACTCACATCTGTGACAACTGGGCCCACCGTCATCTCGCTAAATCTCTCTTGGAAGCCCAGTAGCTTGTATCCGACGCTCCGCAGCCCACTTACTTTACCCTTCACAACCTTATATTGCCGATACCACACAGAATTTGCATCGAGATTAAATATTTTGTTCATCAAGCACACATTCACATCTGTGACAACTGGGCCCACCGTCATCTCATTAAATCTCTCTTGGAAGCCCAGTAGCTTGTATCCGACGCACCGCAGCCCACTTACTTTATCCTTCACAACCTTATATTGCCGATACCACACAGAATTTGCATCGAGATTAAATATTTTGTTCATCGAGCTCACGTTCACATCTGTGACAACTGGGCCCACCGTCATCTCATTAAATCTCTCCTGGGAGACCAGTAGCTTGTATCCGACGCTCCGCAGCCCACTTACTTTACCCTTCACAACCTTATATTGCCGATACAACACAGATATTGCATCGAGATTAAATATTTTGTTCATCAAGCACACACTCGCATCTGTGACAACTGGGCCCACCGTCATCTCGCTAAATCTCTCTTGGAAGCCCAGTAGCTTGTATCCGACGCACCGCAGCCCACTTACTTTATCCTTCACAACCTTATATTGCCGATACCACACAGAATTTGCATCGAGATTAAATATTTTGTTCATCGAGCTCACGTTCACATCTGTGACAACTGGGCCCACCGTCATCTCATTAAATCTCTCTTGGAAGCCCAGTAGCTTGTATCCGACGCTCCGCAGCCCACTTACTTTACCCTTCACAACCTTATATTGCCGATACAACACAGATATTGCATCGAGATTAAATATTTTGTTCATCAAGCACACACTCACATCTGTGACAACTGGGCCCACCGTCATCTCGCTAAATCTCTCTTGGAAGCCCAGTAGCTTGTATCCGACGCACCGCAGCCCACTTACTTTATCCTTCACAACCTTATATTGCCGATACCACACAGAATTTGCATCGAGATTAAATATTTTGTTCATCGAGCTCACGTTCACATCTGTGACAACTGGGCCCACCGTCATCTCATTAAATCTCTCCTGGGAGACCAGTAGCTTGTATCCGACGCTCCGCAGCCCACTTACTTTACCCTTCACAACCTTATATTGCCGATACAACACAGATATTGCATCGAGATTAAATATTTTGTTCATCAAGCACACACTCACATCTGTGACAACTGGGCCCACCGTCATCTCATTAAATCTCTCTTGGAAGCCCAGTAGCTTGTATCCGACGCACCGCAGCCCACTTACTTTACCCTTCACAACCTTATATTGCCGATACCACACAGAATTTGCATCGAGATTAAATATTTTGTTCATCAAGCACACATTCACATCTGTGACAACTGGGCCCACCGTCATCTCATTAAATCTCTCTTGGAAGCCCAGTAGCTTGTATCCGACGCACCGCAGCCCACTTACTTTATCCTTCACAACCTTATATTGCCGATACCACACAGAATTTGCATCGAGATTAAATATTTTGTTCATCGAGCTCACGTTCACATCTGTGACAACTGGGCCCACCGTCATCTCATTAAATCTCTCCTGGGAGACCAGTAGCTTGTATCCGACGCTCCGCAGCCCACTTACTTTACCCTTCACAACCTTATATTGCCGATACAACACAGATATTGCATCGAGATTAAATATTTTGTTCATCAAGCACACACTCACATCTGTGACAACTGGGCCCACCGTCATCTCGCTAAATCTCTCTTGGAAGCCCAGTAGCTTGTATCCGACGCACCGCAGCCCACTTACTTTATCCTTCACAACCTTATATTGCCGATACCACACAGAATTTGCATCGAGATTAAATATTTTGTTCATCGAGCTCACGTTCACATCTGTGACAACTGGGCCCACCGTCATCTCATTAAATCTCTCCTGGGAGACCAGTAGCTTGTATCCGACGCTCCGCAGCCCACTTACTTTACCCTTCACAACCTTATATTGCCGATACAACACAGATATTGCATCGAGATTAAATATTTTGTTCATCAAGCACACACTCACATCTGTGACAACTGGGCCTACCGTCATCTCGCTAAATCTCTCTTGGAAGCCCAGTAGCTTGTATCCGACGCACCGCAGCCCACTTACTTTATCCTTCACAACCTTATATTGCCGATACCACACAGAATTGGCATCGAGATTAAATATTTTGTTCATCGAGCTCACGTTCACATCTGTGACAACTGGGCCCACCGTCATCTCATTAAATCTCTCCTGGGAGACCAGTAGCTTGTATCCGACGCTCCGCAGCCCACTTACTTTACCCTTCATAACCTTATATTGCCGATACAACACAGAATTTGCATCGAGATTAAATATTTTGTTCATCAAGCACACACTCACATCTGTGACAACTGGGCCCACCGTCATCTCGCTAAATCTCTCTTGGAAGCCCAGTAGCTTGTATCCGACGCACCGCAGCCCACTTACTTTACCCTTCACAACCTTATATTGCCGATACCACACAGAATTTGCATCGAGATTAAATATTTTGTTCATCAAGCACACATTCACATCTGTGACAACTGGGCCCACCGTCATCTCATTAAATCTCTCTTGGAAGCCCAGTAGCTTGTATCCGACGCACCGCAGCCCACTTACTTTATCCTTCACAACCTTGTATTGCCGATACCACACAGAATTTGCATCGAGATTAAATATTTTGTTCATCAAGCACACACTCACATCTGTGACAACTGGGCCCACCGTCATCTCGCTAAATCTCTCTTGGAAGCCCATTAGCTTGTATCCGACGCACCGCAGCCCACTTACTTTATCCTTCACAACCTTATATTGCCGATACCACACAGAATTTGCATCGAGATTAAATATTTTGTTCATCGAGCTCACGTTCACATCTGTGACAACTGGGCCCACCGTCATCTCATTAAATCTCTCCTGGGAGACCAGTAGCTTGTATCCGACGCTCCGCAGCCCACTTGCTTTACCCTTCACAACCTTATATAGCCGATACCACACAGAATTTGCATCGAGATTAAATATTTTGTTCATCAAGCACACGTTCACATCTGTGACAACTGGGCCCACCGTCATCTCATTAAATCTCTCCTGGGAGATAAGTAGCCTGTATCCGACGCACCGCAGCCCACTTACTTTATCCTTCACAACCTTATATTGCCGATACAACACAGATATTGCATCGAGATTAAATATTTTGTTCATCAAGCACACATTCACATCTGTGACAACTGGGCCCACCGTCATGTCGCTAAATCTCTCTTGGAAGCCCAGTAGCTTGTATCCGACGCACCGCAGCCCACTTACTTTATCCTTCACAACCTTATATTGCCGATACCACACAGAATTTGCATCGAGATTAAATATTTTGTTCATCGAGCTCACGTTCACATCTGTGACAACTGGGCCCACCGTCATCTCATTAAATCTCTCCTGGGAGACCAGTAGCTTGTATCCGACGCTCCGCAGACCACTTACTTTACCCTTCACAACCTTATATTGCCGATACCACACAGAATTTGCATCGAGATTAAATATTTTGTTCATCGAGCTCACGTTCACATCTGTGACAACTGGGCCCACCGTCATCTCATTAAATCTCTCCTGGGAGACCAGTGGCTTGTATCCGACGCACCGCAGCCCACTTACTTTAGCTTTCCAACCTTATATTGCCGATACAACACAGAAATTGCATCGAGATTAGATATTTTGTTCATCAAGCAAACGTTCACATCTGTGACAACTGGGGCCACCGTCATCTCAATGAATCCCTCCTGGGAGACCAGTAGCTTCTTTCCGAAATACCGCAGCCTACTTACTTTACCTTTCACAACCTCATATTGCCGATAAAACACAGAAATTGCTTCGAGATTAAATATTTTGTTCATCAAGCACACGTTGACATCAGTGACAACTGGGCCCACCGTCATCTCATTACCTCTCTCCTGGGAGACCAATAGCAACTATCCGACGCACCGCAGCCCACTTACTTTACCCATCACATCCTTATATTGCCGATACAACCCAGAAATCGCATCCAGATTAAATATTTTGTTCATCAAGCTCACGTTCACATCTGTGGCAACTGGGCCCACCGTCATCTCATTAAATCTCTCCTGGGTGACCAGTAGCTTGTATCCGACGTACTGCAGCCCACTTACTTTACCCTTCACAACCTCATATTGCCGATACAACACAGAAATTGCATCGAGATTAATTATTTTGTTCATCAAGCACACGTTCACATCTGTGACAACTGGGCCCACCGTCATCTCATTAAATCTCTCCTGGGAGATAAGTAGCCAGTATCCGACGCACCGCAGCCCACTTACTTTATCCTTCACAACCTTATATTGCCGATACAACACAGATATTGCATCGAGATTAAATATTTTGTTCATCAAGCACACATTCACATCTGTGACAACTGGGCCCACCGTCATCTCGCTAAATCTCTCTTGCAAGCCCAGTTGCTTGTATCCGACGCACCGCAGCCCACTTACTTTATCCTTCACAACCTTATATTGCCGATACCACACAGAATTTGCATCGAGATTAAATATTTTGTTCATCGAGCTCACGTTCACATCTGTGACAACTGGGCCCACCGTCATCTCATTAAATCTCTCCTGGGAGACCAGTAGCTTGTATCCGACGCTCCGCAGACCACTTACTTTACCCTTCACAACCTTATATTGCCGATACCACACAGAATTTGCATCGAGATTAAGTATTTTGTTCATCGAGCTCACGTTCACATCTGTGACAACTGGGCCCACCGTCATCTCATTAAATCTCTCCTGGGAGACCAGTGGCTTGTATCCGACGCTCCGCAGCCCACTTACTTTACCCTTCACAACCTTATATTGCCGATACAACACAGATATTGCATCGAGATTAAATATTTTGTTCATCAAGCACACATTCACATCTGTGACAACTGGGCCCACCGTCATCTCATTAAATCTCTCTTGGAAGCCCAGTAGCTTGTATCCGACGCACCGCAGCCCACTTACTTTACCCTTCACAACCTTATATTGCCGATACAACACAGATATTGCATCGAGATAAAAAATTTTGTTCATCAAGCACACACTCACATCTGTGACAACTGGGCCCACCGTCATCTCGCTAAATCTCTCTTGGAAGCCCAGTAGCTTGTATCCGACGCACCGCAGCCCACTTACTTTATCCTTCACAACCTTATATTGCCGATACCACACAGAATTTGCATCGAGATTAAATATTTTGTTCATCGAGCTCACGTTCACATCTGTGACAACTGGGCCCACCGTCATCTCATTAAATCTCTCCTGGGAGACCAGTAGCTTGTATCCGACGCTCCGCAGCCCACTTACTTTACCCTTCACAACCTTATATTGCCGATACCACACAGAATTTGCATCGAGATTAAATATTTTGTTCATCAAGCACACGTTCACATCTGTGACAACTGGGCCCACCGTCATCTCATTAAATCTCTCCTGGGAGATAAATAGCCTGTATCCGACGCACCGCAGCCCACTTACTTTATCCTTCACAACCTTATATTGCCGATACATCACAGATATTGCATCGAGATTAAATATTTTGTTCATCAAGCACACATTCACATCTGTGACAACTGGGCCCACCGTCATCTCGCTAAATCTCTCTTGGAAGCCCAGTAGCTTGTATCCGACGCACCCAGCCCACTTACTTTATCCTTCACAACCTTATATTGCCGATACCACACAGAATTTGCATCGAGATTAAATATTTTGTTCATCGAGCTCACGTTCACATCTGTGACAACTGGGCCCACCGTCATCTCATTAAATATCTCCTGGGAGACCAGTAGCTTGTATCCGACGCTCCGCAGCGCACTTACTTTACCCTTCACAACCTTATATTGCCGATACCACACAGAATTTGCATCGAGATTAAATATTTTGTTCATCAAGCTCACGTTCACATCTGTGACAACTGGGCCCACCGTCATCTCATTAAATCTCTCCTGGGAGACCAGTAGCTTGTATCCGACGCTCCGCAGCCCACTTACTTTACCCTTCACAACCTTATATTGCCGATACAACACAGATATTGCATCGAGATTAAATATTTTGTTCATCAAGCACACATTCACATCTGTGACAACTGGGCCCACCGTCATCTCGCTAAAACTCTCTTGGAAGCCCAGTAGCTTGTATCCGACGCACCGCAGCCCACTTACTTTATCCTTCACAACCTTATATTGCCGATACCACACAGAATTTGCATCGAGATTAAATATTTTGTTCATCAAGCTCACGTTCACATCTGTGACAACTGGGCCCACCGTCATCTCATTAAATCTCTCCTGGGAGACCAGTAGCTTGTATCCGACGCACCGCAGCCCACTTACTTTACTCTTCACAACCTTATATGGCCAATACAACACAGAAATTGCATCGAGATTAATTATTTTGTTCATCAAGCACACGTTCACATCTGTGACAACTGGGCCCACCGTCATCTCATTAAATCTCTCCTGGGACACCAGTAGCTTGTATCCAACGCTCCGCAGCCCACTTACTTTACCCTTCACAATCTTATATTGCAGATACAACACAGAAATTGCATCGAGATTAAATATTTTGCTCATAAAGCACACGTTCACATCTGTGACAACTGGGCCCACCGTCATCTCATTACGCCTCTCCTAGGAGCCCAGTAGCTTGTATTCGACGCATCGCAGCCCACTTACTTTACCCTTCACAACCTTATATTGCCGATACAACACAGAAATTGAATCGAGATTAAATATTTCGTTCAACAAGCACACGTTACGTCTGTGACAACTGGGTCCACCGTCATCTCATAAAATCTCTCCTGGGAGACCAGTAGCTTGTATCCGACGCACCGCAGCACACTTACTTTACCCTTCACAACCTTATATTGCCGATACAACACAGAAATTGAATCGAGATTAAATATTTTGTTCATCAAGCACACGTTCACATCTGTGACAACTGGGCCCACCGTCATCTCATTTATCTCTCCTGGGAGACCGGTAGCTTGTATCCGACGCACCACACCCCACTTACTTTACCCTTCACAACCTTATATTGCCGATACAACACAGAAATTGCATCGAGATTAAATATTTTGCTCATCAAGCATTCGTTCACATCTGTGACAACTGGGCCCACCGTCATCTCATTAAATCTCTCCTGGGAGACCAGTAGTTTGTATCCGATGCACCGCAGCCCACTTACTTTACCCATCACAACCTTATATTGCCGATACAACACAGATATTGCATCGAGATTAAATATTTTGTTCATCAAGCACACATTCACATCTGTGACAACTGGGCCCACCGTCATCTCGCTAAATCTCTCTTGGAAGCCCATTAGCTTGTATCCGACGCACCGCAGCCCACTTACTTTATCCTTCACAACCTTATATTGCCGATACCACACAGAATTTGCATCGAGATTAAATATTTTGTTCATCAAGCGCACGTTCACATCTGTGACAAACGGGCCCACCGTCACCTCGTTACATCTCTCCTGGGAGCCTAGTAGCTTGTATCCGACCGACCGCAACCCTCTTACTTTACCCTTCACAACCTTATATTGCCGATACAACACAGAAATTGAATCGAGTTTAAATATTTTGTTCAACAAGCACATGTTACATCTGTGACAACTGGGCCCACCGTCATCTCATTAAATCACTCCTGGGAGACCAGTAGTTTGTATCCGACGCACCGCAGCCCACTTACTTTAGCTTTCCAACCTTATATTGCCGATACAACACAGAAATTGCATCGAGATTAGATATTTTGTTCATCAAGCAAACGTTCACATCTGTGACAACTGGGGCCACCGTCATCTCAATGAATCCCTCCTGGGAGACCAGTAGCTTCTTTCCGACATACCGCAGCCTACTTACTTTACCTTTCACAATCTCATATTGCCGATAAAACACAGAAATTGCATCGAGATTAAATATTTTGTTCATCAAGCACACGTTGACATCAGTGACAACTGGGCCCACCGTCATCTCATTACCTCTCTCCTGGGAGACCAATAGCAACTATCCGACGCACCGCAGCCCACTTACTTTACCCATCACATCCTTATATTGCCGATACAACCCAGAAATCGCATCCAGATTAAATATTTTGTTCATCAAGCTCACGTTCACATCTGTGGCAACTGGGCCCACCGTCATCTCATTAAATCTCTCCTGGGAGACCAGTAGCTTGTATCCGACGCTCCGCAGACCACTTACTTTACCCTTCACAACCTTAAATTGCCGATACCACACAGAATTTGCATCGAGATTAAATATTTTGTTCATCAAGCTCACGTAAACATCTGTGACAACTGGGCCCACCGTCATCTCATTAAATCTCTCCTGGGAGACCAGTAGCTTGTATCCGACGCTCCGCAGCCCACTTACTTTACCCTTCACAACCTTATATTGCCGATACAACACAGATATTGCATCGAGATTAAATATTTTGTTCATCAAGCACACATTCACATCTGTGACAACTGGGCCCACCGTCATCTCGCTAAATCTCTCTTGGAAGCCCAGTAGCTTGTATCCGACGCACCGCAGCCCACTTACTTTATCCTTCACAACCTTATATTGCCGATACCACACAGAATTTGCATCGAGATTAGATATTTTGTTCATCGAGCTCACGTTCACATCTGTGACAACTGGGCCCACCGTCATCTCATTAAATCTCTCCTGGGAGACCAGTAGCTTGTATCCGACGCTCCGCAGACCACTTACTTTACCCTTCACAACCTTATATTGCCGATACCACACAGATATTGCATCGAGATTAAATATTTTGTTCATCAAGCACACATTCACATCTGTGACAACTGGGCCCACCGTCATCTCGCTAAATCTCTCTTGGAAGCCCAGTAGCTTGTATCCGACGCACCGCAGCCCACTTACTTTATCCTTCACAACCTTATATTGCCGATACCACACAGAATTTGCATCGAGATTAAATATTTTGTTCATCAAGCACACATTCACATCTGTGACAACTGGGCCCACGTCATCTCATTAAATCTCTCTTGGAAGCCCAGTAGCTTGTATCCGACGCACCGCAGCCCACTTACTTTATCCTTCACAACCTTATATTGCCGATACCACACAGAATTTGCATCGAGATTAAATATTTTGTTCATCAAGCACACATTCACATCTGTGACAACTGGGCCCACCGTCATCTCATTAAATCTCTCTTGGAAGCCCAGTAGCTTGTATCCGACGCACCGCAGCCCACTTACTTTATCCTTCACAACCTTATATTGCCGATACCACACAGAATTTGCATCGAGATTAAATATTTTGTTCATCGAGCTCACGTTCACATCTGTGACAACTGGGCCCACCGTCATCTCATTAAATCTCTCCTGGGAGACCAGTAGCTTGTATCCGACGCTCCGCAGCCCACACAACCTTATATTGCCGATACAACACAGAATTTGCATCGAGATTAAATATTTTGTTCATCAAGCTCACGTTCACATCTGTGACAACTGGGCCCACCGTCATCTCATTAAATCTCTCCTGGGAGACCAGTAGCTTGTATCCGACGCTCCGCAGCCCACTTACTTTACCCTTCACAACCTTATATTGCCGATACAACACAGATATTGCATCGAGATTAAATATTTTGTTCATCAAGCACACATTCACATCTGTGACAACTGGGCCCACCGTCATCTCGCTAAAACTCTCTTGGAAGCCCAGTAGCTTGTATCCGACGCACCGCAGCCCACTTACTTTATCCTTCACAACCTTATATTGCCGATACCACACAGAATTTGCATCGAGATTAAATATTTTGTTCATCAAGCTCACGTTCACATCAGTGACAACTGGGCCCACCGTCATCTCATTAAATCTCTCCTGGGAGACCAGTAGCTTGTATCCGACGCACCGCAGCCCACTTACTTTACGCTTCACAACCTTAAATTGCCGATACAACACAGAAATTGCATCGAGATTAAATATTTTGTTCATCAAGCACACGTTCACATCTGTGACAAAAGGGCCCACCGTCATCTCATTACATCTCTCCTGGGAGCCTAGTAGCTTGTATCCGACCGACCGCAGCCCTCTTACTTTACCCTTCACAACCTTAAATTGCCGATACAACACAGAAATTGCATCGAGATTAAATATTTTGTTCATCAAGCACACGTTCACATCTGTGACAAAAGGGCCCACCGTCATCTCATTACATCTCTCCTGGGAGCCTAGTAGCTTTTATCCGACCGACCGCAGCCCTCTTACTTTACCCTTCACAACCTTATATTGCCGATACAACACAGAAATTGAATCGAGTTTAAATATTTTGTTCAACAAGCACATGTTACATCTGTGACAACTGGGCCCACCGTCATCTCATTAAAACACTCCTGGGAGACCAGTAGTTTGTATCCGACGCACCGCAGCCCACTTACTTTAGCTTTCCAACCTTATATTGCCGATAAAACACAGAAATTTCATCGAGATTAAATATTTTGTTCATCAAGCACATTTTAACATCTGTGACAACTGGGTCCACCGTCATCTCATTAAATCTCTCCTGGGAGACCAGTAGCTTGTATCAGACGCACCATACCCCACTTACTTTACCCTTCACAACTTTATATTGCCGATACAACAGAGAAATTGCATCGAGATTAATTATATTGTTCATCAAGCACACGTTCACATCTGTGACAACTGGGCCCACCGTCATCTCAATAAATCCCTCCTGGGAGACCAGTAGCTTCTTTCCGACATACCGCAGCCTACTTACTTTACCCTTCACAACCTCATATTGCCGATACAACACAGAAATTGCATCGAGATTAAATATTTTGTTCATCAAGCACACGTTCACATCAGTGACAACTGGGCCCAACGTCATCTCATTACATCTCTCCAGGGAGACCAATAGCAACTATCCGACGCACCGCAGCCCACTTACTTTACCCATCACATCCTTATATTGCCGATACAACACAGAAATTGCATCCAGATTAAATATTTTGTTCATCAAGCACACGTTCACATCTGTGACAACTGGGCCCACCGTCATCTCAATAAATCCCTCCTGGGAGACCAGTAGCTTCTTTCCGACATACCGCAGCCTACTTACTTTACCCTTCACAACCTTATATTGCCGATACAACACAGAAATTTCATCGAGATTAAATATTTTGTTCATCAAGCACACTTTAACATCTGTGAAATCTGGGCCCACCGTCATCTCATTACATCTCTCCTGGGAGCCTAGTAGCTTGTATCCGACCGACCGCAGCCCTCTTACTTTACCCTTCACAACCTTATATTGCCGATACAACACAGAAATTGAATCGAGTTTAAATATTTTGTTCAACAAGCACATGTTACATCTGTGACAACTGGGCTCACCGTCATCTCATTAAAACACTCCTGGGAGACCAGTAGCTTGTATCCGACGCACTGCAGCCCACTTACTTTACCCTTCACAACCTTATATTGCCGATACAACACAGAAATTGCATCGAGATTAATTATTTTGTTCATCAAGCACACGTTCACATCTGTGACAACTGGGCCCACCGTCATCTCAATAAATCCCTCCTGGGAGACCAGTAGCTTCTTTCCGACATACCGCAGCCTACTTACTTTACCCTTCACAACCTCATATTGCCGATACAACACAGAAATTGCATCGAGATTAAATATTTTGTTCATCAAGCACACGTTCACATCAGTGACAACTGGGCCCAACGTCATCTCATTACATCTCTCCAGGGAGACCAATAGCAACTATCCGACGCACCGCAGCCAACTTACTTTACCCATCACATCCTTATATTGCCGATACAACACAGAAATTGCATCCAGATTAAATATTTTGTTCATCAAGCACACGTTCACATCTGTGACAACTGGGCCCACCGTCATCTCATTAAAACATTCCAGGGAGACCAGTAGTTTGTATCCGACGCACCGCAGCCCACTTACTTTAGCTTTCCAACCTTATATTGCCGATACAACACAGAAATTTCATCGAGATTAAATATTTTGTTTATCAAGCACACTTTAACATCTGTGACAACTGGGCCCACCGTCATCTCATTAAATCTCTCCTGGGAGACCAGTAGCTTGTATCCGACGCACCATACCCCACTTACTTTACCCTTCACAACCTTATATTGCCGATACAACACAGAAATTGCATCGAGATTAGATATTTTGTTCATCAAGCACACGTTCACATCAGTGACAACTGGGCCCAACGTCATCTCATTACATCTCTCCAGGGAGACCAATAGCAACTATCCGACGCACCGCAGCCCACTTACTTTACTCATCACATCCTTATATTGCCGATACAACACAGAAATTGCATCCAGATTAAATATTTTGTTCATCAAGCACACGTTCACATCTGTGACAACTGGGCCCACCGTCATCTCATTAAATCTCTCCTGGGAGACCAGTAGCTTGTATCCGACGCACTGCAGCCCACTTACTTTACCCTTCACAACCTTATATTGCCGATACAACACAGAAATTGCATCGAGATTAATTATTTTGTTCATCAAGCACACGTTCACATCTGTGACAACTGGGCCCACCGTCATCTCAATAAATCCCTCCTGGGAGACCAGTAGCTTCTTTCCGACATACCGCAGCCTACTTTCTTTACCCTTCACAACCTCATATTGCCGATACAACACAGAAATTGCATCGAGATTAAATATTTTGTTCATCAAGCACACGTTCACATCAGTGACAACTGGGCCCAACGTCATCTCATTACATCTCTCCAGGGAGACCAATAGCAACTATCCGACGCACCGCAGCCCACTTACTTTACCCATCACATCCTTATATTGCCGATACAACACAGAAATTGCATCCAGATTAAATATTTTGTTCATCAAGCACACGTTCACATCTGTGACAACTGGGCCCACCGTCATCTCAATAAATCCCTCCTGGGAGACCAGTAGCTTCTTTCCGACATACCGCAGCCTACTTACTTTACCCTTCACAACCTTATATTGCCGATACAACACAGAAATTTCATCGAGATTAAATATTTTGTTCATCAAGCACACTTTAACATCTGTGAAATCTGGGCCCACCGTCATCTCATTACATCTCTCCTGGGAGCCTAGTAGCTTGTATCCGACCGACCGCAGCCCTCTTACTTTACCCTTCACAACCTTATATTGCCGATACAACACAGAAATTGAATCGAGTTTAAATATTTTGTTCAACAAGCACATGTTACATCTGTGACAACTGGGCTCACCGTCATCTCATTAAAACACTCCTGGGAGACCAGTAGCTTGTATCCGACGCACTGCAGCCCACTTACTTTACCCTTCACAACCTTATATTGCCGATACAACACAGAAATTGCATCGAGATTAATTATTTTGTTCATCAAGCACACGTTCACATCTGTGACAACTGGGCCCACCGTCATCCCAATAAATCCCTCCTGGGAGACCAGTAGCTTCTTTCCGACATACCGCAGCCTACTTACTTTACCCTTCACAACCTCATATTGCCGATACAACACAGAAATTGCATCGAGATTAAATATTTTGTTCATCAAGCACACGTTCACATCAGTGACAACTGGGCCCAACGTCATCTCATTACATCTCTCCAGGGAGACCAATAGCAACTATCCGACGCACCGCAGCCCACTTACTTTACTCATCACATCCTTATATTGCCGATACAACACAGAAATTGCATCCAGATTAAATATTTTGTTCATCAAGCACACGTTCACATCTGTGACAACTGGGCCCACCGTCATCTCATTAAATCTCTCCTGGGAGACCAGTAGCTTGTATCCGACGCACTGCAGCCCACTTACTTTACCCTTCACAACCTTATATTGCCGATACAACACAGAAATTGCATCGAGATTAATTATTTTGTTCATCAAGCACACGTTCACATCTGTGACAACTGGGCCCACCGTCATCTCAATAAATCCCTCCTGGGAGACCAGTAGCTTTTTTCCGACATACCGCAGCCTACTTACTTTACCCTTCACAACCTCATATTGCCGATACAACACAGAAATTGCATCGAGATTAAATATTTTGTTCATCAAGCACACGTTCACATCAGTGACACCTGGGCCCACCGTCATCTCATTAAATCTCTCCAGGGAGACCAGTAGCTTGTATCCGACGCACCGCAGCCCACTTACTTTACCCATCACATCCTTATATTGCCGATACAACACAGAAATTGCATCCAGATTAAATATTTTGTTCATCAAGCACACACTCACATCTGTGACAACTGGGCCCACCGTCATCTCATTAAATCTCTCCTGGGAGACCAGTAGCTTGTATCCGACGCACTGCAGCCCACTTACTTTACCCTTCACAACCTTATATTGCCGATACAACACAGAAATTGCATCGAGATTAGATATTTTGTTCATCAAGCACACGTTCACATCTGTGACAACTGGGGCCACCGTCATCTCAATAAATCCCTCCTGGGAGACCAGTAGCTTTTTTCCGACATACCGCAGCCTACTTACTTTACCCTTCACAACCTTATATTGCCGATACAACACAGAAATTGCATCCAGATTAAATATTTTGTTCATCAAGCACACGTTCACATCAGTGACAACTGGGCCCAACGTCATCTCATTACATCTCTCCAGGGAGACCAATACCAACTATCCGACGCACCGCAGCCCACTTACTTTACCCATCACATCCTTATATTGCCGATACAACACAGAAATTGCATCCAGATTAAATATTTTGTTCATCAAGCACACGTTCACATCTGTGACAACTGGGCCCACCGTCATCTCATTAAATCTCTCCTGGGAGACCAGTAGCTTGTATCCGACGCACTGCAGCCCACTTACTTTACCCTTCACAACCTTATATTCCGATACAACACAGAAATTGCATCGAGATTAGATATTTTGTTCATCAAGCACACGTTCACATCTGTGACAACTGGGGCCACCGTCATCTCAATAAATCCCTCCTGGGAGACCAGTAGCTTCTTTCCGACATACCGCAGCCTACTTACTTTACCCTTCACAACCTCATATTGCCGATACAACACAGAAATTGCATCGACATTAAATATTTTGTTCATCAAGCACACGTTCACATCAGTGACAACTGGGCCCACCGTCATCTCATTAAATCTCTCCAGGGAGACCAGTAGCTTGTATCCGACGCACCGCAGCCCACTTACTTTACCCATCACATCCTTATATTGCCGATACAACACAGAAATTGCATCGAGATTAAATATTTTGTTCATCAAGCACACGTTCACATCAGTGACAACTGGGCCCAACGTCATCTCATTACATCTCTCCAGGGAGACCAGTAGCTTGTATCCGACGCACCGCAGCCCACTTACTTTACCCATCACATCCTTATATTGCCGATACAACACAGAAATTGCATCCAGATTAAATATTTTGTTCATCAAGCACACGTTCACATCTGTGACAACTGGGCCCACCGTCATCTCATTAAATCTCTCCTTGGAGACCAGTAGTTTGTATCCGACGCACCGCAGCCCACTTACTTTAGCTTTCCAACCTTATATTGCCGATACAACACAGAAATTTCATCGAGATTAAATAAATTGTTCATCAAGCACACTTTAACAACTGTGACAACTGGGCCCACCGTCATCTCATTAAATCTCCCCTGGGAGACCAGTAGCTTGTATCCGACGCACCATACCCCACTTACTTTACCCTTCACAACCTTATATTGCCGATACAACACAGATATTGCATCGAGTGTAAATATTTTGTTCATCAAGCACACATTCACATCTGTGACAACTGGGCCCACCGTCATCTCGCTAAATCTCTCTTGGAAGCCCAGTAGCATGTATCCGACGCACCGCAGCCCACATACTTTATCCTTCACAACCTTATATTGCCGATACCACACAGAATTTGCATCGAGATTAAATATTTTGTTCATCAAGCTCACGTTCACATCTGTGACAACTGGGCCCACCGTCATCTCATTAAATCTCTCCTGTGAGACCAGTAGCTTGTATCCGACGCACCGCAGCCCACTTACTTTAGCTTTCCAACCTTATATTGCCGATACAACACAGAATTTGCATCGAGATTAAATATTTTGTTCATCAAGCACACATTCACATCCGTGACAACTGGGCCCACCGTCATCTCGCTAAATCTCTCTTGGAAGCCCAGTAGCTTGTATCCGACGCACCGCAGCCCACTTACTTTACCCTTCACAACCTTATATTGCCGATACAACACAGTAATTGCATCGAGATTAAATATTTTGTTCATCAAGCACATGTTCACATCTGTGACAAACGGGCCCACCGTCATCTCATTACAACTCTCCTGGGAGCCTAGTAGCTTGTATCCGACCGACCGCAGCCCTCTTACTTTACCCTTCACAACCTTATATTGCCGATACAACACAGAAATTGAATCGAGTTTCAATATTTTGTTCAACAAGCACATGTTACATCTGTAACAACTGGGCCCACCGTCATCTCATTAAATCTCTCCTGGGAGACCAGTAGCTTGTATCCGACGCACCGCAGCCCACTTACTTTACCCTTCACAACCTTATATTGCCGATACAACACAGAAATTTCATCGAGATTAAATATTTTGTTCATCAAGCACACGTTCACATCTGTGACCACAGGGGCCACCGTCATCTCAATAAATCCCTCCTGGGAGACCAGTAGCTTCTTTCCGACATACCGCAGCCTACTTACTTTACCCTTCACAACCTCATATTGCCGATACAATACAGAAATTGCATCGAGATTAAATATTTTGTTCATCAAGCACACGTTCATATCAGTGACAACTGGGCCCACTGTCATCTCATTACATCTCTCCTGGGAGACCAGTAGCTTGTATCCGACGCACCGCAGCCCACTTACTATACCCTTCACAACTTTATATTGCCGAAACAACACAGAAATTGCATCGAGATTAAATATTTTGTTCATCAAGCACACGTTCATATCAGTGACAACAGGGCCCACCATCATCTCATTAAATCTCTCCTGGGAGACCAGTAGCTTGTTTCCGACGCACCGCAGCCCACTTACTTTAGCTTTCCAATCTTATATTGCCGATACAACACAGAAATTGCATGGAGATTAAATATTTTGTTCATCAAGCACACGTTCACATCTGTGACAACTGGGCCCACCGTCATCTCATTAAATCTCTCCTGGGAGACCAGTAGCTTCTATCCGACGCACCGCAGCCCACTTACTTTACCGTTCACAACCTTATATTGCCGATACAACACAGAAATTGCATCGAGATTCAATATTTTGTTCATCAAGCACACGTTCACATCTGTGACAACTGGGCCCACCGTCATCTCATTAAATCTCTCCTGGGAGACCAGTAGCTTGTATCCGACGCACCGCAGCCCACTTACTATACCCTTCACAACCTTATATTGCCGAAACAACACAGAAATTGAATCGAGATTAAATATTTTGTTCATCAAGCACACGTTCACATCTGTGACAACTAGGCCCACCGTCATCTCATTAAATCTCTCCTGGGAGACCAGTAGCTTGTATCCGAAGCACCGCAGCCGACTTACTTTACCCTTCACAACCTTATATTGCCGATACAACACAGAAATTGCATCGAGATTAATTATTTTGTTCATCAAGCACACGTTAACATCTGTGGTAACTGGGCCCACCGTCTTCTCATTAAATCTCTCCTGGGAGATAAGTAGCCTGCATCCGACGCACCGCAGCCCACTTACAATGCCCTTCACAACCTTATATTGCCGAAACAACACAGAAATTGCATCGAGATTAATTATTTTGTTCATCAAGCACACGTTCACATCTGTGACAACTGGGCCCACCGTCATCTCATTAAATCTCTCCTGGGAGACCAGTAGCTTTTATCCGACGCTCCGTAGGCCACTTACTTTACCGTTCACAACCTTATATTGCCGATACAACACTGGAATTGCATCGAGATTAAATATTTTGTTCATCAAGCACACGTTCACATCTGTGACAACTGGGCCCACCGTCATCTCAATAAATCCCTCCTGGGAGACCAGTAGCTTCTTTCCGACATACCGCAGCCTACTTACTTTACCCTTCACAACCTCATATTGCCGATACAACACAGAAATTGCATCGAGATTAAATATTTTGTTCATCAAGCACACGTTCACATCAGTGACAACTGGGCCCAACGTCATCTCATTACATCTCTCCAGGGAGACCAGTAGCTTGTATCCGACGCACCGCAGCCCACTTACTTTACCCATCACATCCTTATATTGCCGATACAACACAGAAATTGCATCCAGATTAAATATTTTGTTCATCAAGCACACGTTCACATCTGTGACAACTGGGCCCACCGTCATCTCATTAAATCTCTCCTTGGAGACCAGTAGTTTGTATCCGACGCACCGCAGCCCACTTACTTTAGCTTTCCAACCTTATATTGCCGATACAACACAGAAATTTCATCGAGATTAAATAAATTGTTCATCAAGCACACTTTAACAACTGTGACAACTGGGCCCACCGTCATCTCATTCAATCTCCCCTGGGAGACCAGTAGCTTGTATCCGACGCACCATACCCCACTTACTTTACCCTTCACAACCTTATATTGCCGATACAACACAGATATTGCATCGAGTGTAAATATTTTGTTCATCAAGCACACATTCACATCTGTGACAACTGGGCCCACCGTCATCTCGCTAAATCTCTCTTGGAAGCCCAGTAGCATGTATCCGACGCACCGCAGCCCACATACTTTATCCTTCACAACCTTATATTGCCGATACCACACAGAATTTGCATCGAGATTAAATATTTTGTTCATCAAGCTCACGTTCACATCTGTGACAACTGGGCCCACCGTCATCTCATTAAATCTCTCCTGTGAGACCAGTAGCTTGTATCCGACGCACCGCAACCCACTTACTTTAGCTTTCCAACCTTATATTGCCGATACAACACAGAATTTGCATCGAGATTAAATATTTTGTTCATCAAGCACACATTCACATCCGTGACAACTGGGCCCACCGTCATCTCGCTAAATCTCTCTTGGAAGCCCAGTAGCTTGTATCCGACGCACCGCAGCCCACTTACTTTACCCTTCACAACCTTATATTGCCGATACAACACAGTAATTGCATCGAGATTAAATATTTTGTTCATCAAGCACATGTTCACATCTGTGACAAACGGGCCCACCGTCATCCCATTACAACTCTCCTGGGAGCCTAGTAGCTTGTATCCGACCGACCGCAGCCCTCTTACTTTACCCTTCACAACCTTATATTGCCGATACAACACAGAAATTGAATCGAGTTTCAATATTTTGTTCATCAAGCACACGTTCACATCTGTGACAACTAGGCCTACCGTCATCTCATTAAATCTCTCCTGGGAGACCAGTAGCTTGTATCCGAAGCACCGCAGCCGACTTACTTTACCCTTCACAACCTTATATTGCCGATACAACACAGAAATTGCATCGAGATTAATTATTTTGTTCATCAAGCACACGTTCACATCTGTGGTAACTGGGCCCACCGTCTTCTCATTAAATCTCTCCTGGGAAATAAGTAGCCTGCATCCGACGCACCGCAGCCCACTTACAATGCCCTTCACAACCTTATATTGCCGATACAACATAGAAATTGCATCGAGATTAAATATTTTGTTCATCAAGCACACGTTCACATCTGTGACAACTGAGCCCACCCTCATCTCATTAAATCTCTCCTGGGAGACCAGTAGCTTGTATCCGACGCACCGCAGCCCACTTACTTTACCGTTCACAACCTTATATTGCCGATACAACACAGTAATTGCATCGAGATTCAATATTTTGTTCATCAAGCACACGTTCACATCTGTGACAACTGGGCCCACCGTCATCTCATTAAATCTCTCCTGGGAGGCCAGTAGCTTGTATCCGACGCACCGCAGCCCACTTACTATACCCTTCACAAACTTATATTGCCGATACAACACAGAAATTGCATCGAGATTAAATATTTTGTTCATCAAGCACACGTTCATATCAATGACAACTGGGCCCACTGTCATCTCATTACATCTCTCCTGGGAGACCAGTAGCTTGTATCCGACGCACCGCAGCCCACTTACTATACCCTTCACAACTTTATATTGCCGAAACAACACAGAAATTGCATCGAGATTAAATATTTTGTTCATCAAGCACACGTTCATATCAGTGACAACTGGGCCCACCATCATCTCATTAAATCTCTCCTGGGAGACCAGTAGCTTGTTTCCGACGCACCGCAGCCCACTTACTTTAGCTTTCCAATCTTATATTGCCGATACAACACAGAAATTGCATGGAGATTAAATATTTTGTTCATCAAGCACACGTTCACATCTGTGACAACTGGGCCCACCGTCATCTCATTAAATCTCTCCTGGGAGACCAGTAGCTTGTATCCGACGCACCGCAGCCCACTTACTTTACCGTTCACAACCTTATATTGCCGATACAACACAGAAATTGCATCGAGATTCAATATTTTGTTCATCAAGCACACGTTCACATCAGTGACAACTGGGCCCACCGTCATCTCATTAAATCTCTCCTGGGAGACCAGTAGCTTGTATCCGACGCACCGCAGCCCACTTACTATACCCTTCACAACCTTATATTGCCGAAACAACACAGAAATTGAATCGAGATTAAATATTTTGTTCATCAAGCACACGTTCACATCTGTGACAACTAGGCCTACCGTCATCTCATTAAATCTCTCCTGGGAGACCAGTAGCTTGTATCCGAAGCACCGCAGCCGACTTACTTTACCCTTCACAACCTTATATTGCCGATACAACACAGAAATTTCATCGAGATAAATTATTTTGTTCATCAAGCACACGTTCACATCTGTGGTAACTGGGCCCACCGTCTTCTCATTAAATCTCTCCTGGGAGATAAGTAGCCTGCATCCGACGCACCGCAGCCCACTTACAATGACCTTCACAACCTTATATTGCCGATACAACATAGAAATTGCATCGAGATTAAATATTTTGTTCATCAAGCACACGTTCACATCTGTGACACCTGTGCCCACCGTAATCTCATTACATCTCTCCTGGAAGCCCAGTAGCTTGTATCCGACGCACCGCAGCCCACTTACTCAGTTCACAACCTTATATTTCCGATACAACACAGAATTTGCATCGAGATTAAATATTTTGTTCATCAAGCACACGTTCAGATCTGTAACAACTGGGCCCACCGTAATCTCATTAAATCTCTCCTAGGAGACCATTAGCTTGTATCCGACGCACCGCAGCCCACTTACTTTACCCTTCACAACCTTATATTGCCGATACAACACAGAAATTGCATCGAGATTAAATATTTTGTTCATCAAGCACACGTTCACATCTGTGACAACTGGGCCCACCGTCATCTCATTAAACCTCTCTTGGGAGACCAGTAGCTTTTATCCGACGCACCACAGCCCACTTACTTTACCCTTTACAACCTTATATTGCCGATACAACACAGAAATTTCATCGAGATTAAATATTTTGTTCACCAAGCACACGTTCACATCTGTGACAACTGGGCCCACAGTCATCTCATTACATCTCTCCTGGGAGCCCAGTAGCTTGTATCCGACGCACCACAGCCCACTTACTTTACTCTTCACAACCTTATATTGCCAATACAACACAGAAATTGCATCGAGATTAATTATTTTGTTCTTCACGCACACGTTCACATCTGTGACAACTGGGCCCACCGTCATCTCATTAAATCTCTCCTGGGAGACCAGTAGCTTGTATCCAACGCTCCGCAGCATACTTACTTTAACCTTCACAACCTTATATTGCAGATACAACACAGAAATTGCATCGAGATTAAATATTTTGTTCATCAAGCACACGGTCACATCTGTGACAACAGGGGCCACCGTCATCTCAATAAATCCCTCCTGGGAGACCAGTAGCTTCTTTCCGACATACCGCAGCCTACTTACTTTACCCTTCACAACCTCATATTGCCGATACAACACAGAAATTGCATCGAGATTAAATATTTTGTTCATCAAGCACACGTTCATAACAGTGACAACTGGGCCCACTGTCATCTCATTACATCTCTCCTGGGAGACCAGTAGCTTGTATCCGACGCACCGCAGCCCACTTACTATACCCTTCACAACTTTATATTGCCGAAACAACACAGAAATTGCATCGAGATTAAATATTTTGTTCATCAAGCACACGTTCATATCAGTGACAACTGGGCCCACCATCATCTCATTAAATCTCTCCTGGGAGACCAGTAGCTTGTTTCCGACGCACCGCAGCCCACTTACTTTAGCTTTCCAATCTTATATTGCCGATACAACACAGAAATTGCATGGAGATTAAATATTTTGTTCATCAAGCACACGTTCACATCTGTGACAACTGGGCCCACCGTCATCTCATTAAATCTCTCCTGGGAGACCAGTAGCTTGTATCCGACGCACCGCAGCCCACTTACTTTACCGTTCACAACCTTATATTGCCGATACAACACAGAAATTGCATCGAGATTCAATATTTTGTTCATCAAGCACACGTTCACATCAGTGACAACTGGGCCCACCGTCATCTCATTAAATCTCTCCTGGGAGACCAGTAGCTTGTATCCGACGCACCGCAGCCCACTTACTATACCCTTCACAACCTTATATTGCCGAAACAACACAGAAATTGAATCGAGATTAAATATTTTGTTCATCAAGCACACGTTCACATCTGTGACAACTAGGCCCACCGTCATCTCATTAAATCTCTCCTGGGAGACCAGTAGCTTGTATCCGAAGCACCGCAGCCGACTTACTTTACCCTTCACAACCTTATATTGCCGATACAACACAGAAATTGCATCGAGATTAATTATTTTGTTCATCAAGCACACGTTCACATCTGTGATAACTGGGCCCACCGTCTTCTCATTAAATCTCTCCTGGGAGATAAGTGGCCTGCATCCGACGCACCGCAGCCCACTTACAATGCCCTTCACAACCTTATATTGCCGATACAACATAGAAATTGCATCGAGATTAAATATTTTGTTCATCAAGCACACGTTCACATCTGTGACAACTGAGCCCACCCTCATCTCATTAAATCTCTCCTGGGAGACCAGTAGCTTGTATCCGACGCACCGCAGCCCACTTACTTTACCGTTCACAACCTTATATTGCCGATACAACACAGTAATTGCATCGAGATTCAATATTTTGTTCATCAAGCACACGTTCACATCTGTGACAACTGGGCCCACCGTCATCTCATTAAATCTCTCCTGGGAGGCCAGTAGCTTGTATCCGACGCACCGCAGCCCACTTACTATACCCTTCACAAACTTATATTGCCGAAACAACACAGAAATTGCATCGAGATTAATTATTTTGTTCATCAAGCACACGTTCACATCTGTGACAACTGGGCCCACCGTCATCTCATTAAATCTCTCCTGGGAGACCAGTAGCTTTTATCCGACGCTCCGCAGGCCACTTACTTTACCGTTCACAACCTTATATTGCCGATACAACACTGGAATTGCATCGAGATTAAATATTTTGTTCATCAAGCACACATTCACATCTGTGACAACTGGGCCCACCGTCATCTCATTAAATCTCTCCTGGGAGACCAGTATGTTTTAGCAGACGCACCGCAGCCCTCTTACTTTACCCTTCACAACCTTATATTGCCGATACAACACAGTAATTGCATCGAGATTAAATATTTTGTTCATCAAGCACACGTTCACATCTGTGACACCTGTGCCCACCGTAATCTCATTACATCTCTCCTGGAAGCCCAGTAGCTTGTATCCGACGCACCGCAGCCCACTTACTAAGTTCACAACCTTATATTTCCGATACAACACAGAATTTGCATCGAGATTAAATATTTTGTTCATCAAGCACACGTTCAGATCTGTAACAACTGGGCCCACCGTAATCTCATTAAATCTCTCCTAGGAGACCATTAGCTTGTATCCGACGCACCGCAGCCCACTTACTTTACCCTTCACAACCTTATATTGCCGATACAACACAGAAATTGCATCGAGATTAAATATTTTGTTCATCAAGCACACGTTCACATCTGTGACAACTGGGCCTACTGTCATCTCATTAAACCTCTCTTGGGAGACCAGTAGCTTTTATCCGACGCACCACAGCCCACTTACTTTACCCTTTACAACCTTATATTGCCGATACAACACAGAAATTTCATCGAGATTAAATATTTTGTTCACCAAGCACACGTTCACATCTGTGACAACTGGGCCCACCGTCATCTCATTACATCTCTCCTGGGAACCCAGTAGCTTGTATCCGACGCACCACAGCCCACTTACTTTACTCTTCACAACCTTATATTGCCAATACAACACAGAAATTGCATCGAGATTAATTATTTTGTTCTTCACGCACACGTTCACATCTGTGACAACTGGGCCCACCGTCATCTCATTAAATCTCTCCTGGGAGACCAGTAGCTTGTATCCAACGCTCCGCAGCATACTTACTTTAACCTTCACAACCTTATATTGCAGATACAACACAGAAATTGCATCGAGATTAAATATTTTGTTCATCAAGCACACGGTCACATCTGTGACAACTGGGCCCACCGTCATCTCATTACGTCTCTCCTGGGAGCCCAGTAGCTTGTATTCGACGCACCGCAGCCCACTTACTTTACCCTTCACAACCTTATATTGCCGATACAACACAGAAATTGCGTCGAGATTGAATATTTTGTTCATCAAGCACACGTTCACATCAGTGACAACTGGGCCCACCGTCAACTCATTAAATCTCTCCTGGGAGACCAATAGCATCTATCCGAAGCACCGCAGCCCACTTACTTTACCGTTCACAACCTTATATTGCCGATACAACACAGAAATTGCATCGAGATTAAATATTTTGTTCATCAAGCAAATGTTCACATCAGTGACAACTGTGCCCACCGTCATCTCATTAAATCTCTCCTGGGAGACCAGTAGCTTGTATCCGACGCACCGCAGCCCACTTACTTTACCCTTCACAACCTTATATTGCCGATACAACACAGAAATTGCATCGAGATTAAATATTTTGTTCATCAAGCACACGTTCACATCTGTGACAACTGGGCCCACCGTCATCTCATTACATCTCTCCTGGGAGCCCAGTAGCTTGTATCCGACGCACCATAGCCCACTTACTTTACTCTTCACAACCTTATATTGCCAATACAACACAGAAATTGCATCGAGATTTATTATTTTGTTCATCACGCACACGTTCACATCTGTGACAACTGGGCCCACCGTCATTTCATAAAATCTCTCCTGGGAGACCAGTAGCTTGTATCCAACGCTCCGCAGCATACTTACTTTACCCTTCACAACCTTATATTGCAGATACAACACAGAAATTGCATCGAGATTAAATATTTTGTTCATCAAGCACACGGTCACATCTGTGACAACTGGGCCCACCGTCATCTCATTACGTCTCTCCTGGGAGCCCAGTAGCTTGTATTCGACGCATCACAGCCCACTTACTTTACCCTTCACCACCTTATATTGCCAATACAACACAGAAATTGCATCGAGATTCAATATGTTGTTCATCAAGCACACGTTCACATCTGTGACAACTGGGCCCACCGTCATCTCATTAAATCTCTCCTGGGAGAACAGTAGCTTGTATCCGACGCACCGCAGCCCACTTACTTTACCCTTCACAACCTTATATTGCCGATACAACACGGAAATTGCATCGAGATTAAATATTTTGTTCATCAAGCACACGTTCACATCTGAGACAACTGGGCCCACCGTTATCTCATTAAATCTCTCCTGGGAGACCAGTAGCTTGTATCCGACGCACCGCAGCCCACTTACATTACCCTTCACAACCTTATATTGCCGATACAACACAGAAATTGAATCGAGATTAAATATTTTGTTGATCAAGCACACGTTCACATCTGTGAGAACTGGGCCCACCGTCATCTCATTAAATCTCTCCTGGGAGACCAGTAGTTTGTATCCGACGCACCACACCACACTTACGTTACCCTTCACACCCTTATATTGCCGATACAACACAGAAATTGCGTCGAGATTGAATATTTTGTTCATCAAGCACACGTTCACATCAGTGACACCTGGGCCCACCGTCAACTCATTAAACCTCTCCTGGGAGACCAATAGCATCTATCCGAAGCACCGCAGCCCACTTACTTTACCGTTCACAACCTTATATTGCCGATACAACACAGAAATTGAATCGAGATTAAATATTTTGTTCATCAAGCACACGTTCACATCTGTGACAACTGGGCCCACCGTCATCTCATTAAATCTCTCCTGGGAGACCAGTAGCTTGTATCCGACGCACCGCAGCCCACTTACTTTACCCTTCACAACCTTATATTGCCGATAACACACAGAATTTGCATCGAGATTAAATATTTTGTTCATCAAGCTCACGTTCACATCTGTGACAACTGGGCCCACCGTCATCTCGCTAAATCTCTCTTGGAAGCCCAGTAGCTTGTATCCGACGCACCGCAGCCCACTTACTTTACCCTTCACAACCTTATATTGCCGATACAACACAGTAATTGCATCGAGATTAAATATTTTGTTCATCAAGCACATGTTCACATCTGTGACAAACGGGCCCACCGTCATCTCATTACAACTCTCCTGGGAGCCTAGTAGCTTGTATCCGACCGACCGCAGCCCTCTTACTTTACCCTTCACAACCTTATATTGCCGATACAACACAGAAATTGAATCGAGTTACAATATTTTGTTCAACAAGCACATGTTACATCTGTAACAACTGGGCCCACCGTCATCTCATTAAATCTCTCCTTGGAGACCAGTAGTTTGTATCCGACGCACCGCAGCCCACTTACTTTAGCTTTCCAACCTTATATTGCCGATACAACACAGAAATTTCATCGAGATTAAATATTTTGTTCATCAAGCACACGTTCACATCTGTGACAACAGGGGCCACCGTCATCTCAATAAATCCCTCCTGGGAGACCAGTAGCTTCTTTCCGACATACCGCAGCCTACTTACTTTACCCTTCACAACCTCATATTGCCGATACAACACAGAAATTGCATCGAGATTAAATATTTTGTTCATCAAGCACACGTTCATATCAGTGACAACTGGGCCCACTGTCATCTCATTACATCTCTCCTGGGAGACCAGTAGCTTGTATCCGACGCACCACAGCCCACTTACTATACCCTTCACAACTTTATATTGCCGAAACAACACAGAAATTGCATCGAGATTAAATATTTTGTTCATCAAGCACACGTTCATATCAGTGACAACTGGGCCCACCATCATCTCATTAAATCTCTCCTGGGAGACCAGTAGCTTGTTTCCGACGCACCGCAGCCCACTTACTTTAGCTTTCCAATCTTATATTGCCGATACAACACAGAAATTGCATGGAGATTAAATATTTTGTTCATCAAGCACACGTTCACATCTGTGACAACTGGGCCCACCGTCATCTCATTAAATCTCTCCTGGGAGACCAGTAGCTTGTATCCGACGCACCGCAGCCCACTTACTTTACCGTTCACAACCTTATATTGCCGATACAACACAGAAATTGCATCGAGATTCAATATTTTGTTCATCAAGCACACGTTCACATCAGTGACAACTGGGCCCACCGTCATCTCATTAAATCTCTCCTGGGAGACCAGTAGCTTGTATCCGACGCACCGCAGCCCACTTACTATACCCTTCGCAACCTTATATTGCCGAAACAACACAGAAATTGAATCGAGATTAAATATTTTGTTCATCAAGCACACGTTCACATCTGTGACAACTAGGCCCACCGTCATCTCATTAAATCTCTCCTGGGAGACCAGTAGCTTGTATCCGAAGCACCGCAGCCGACTTACTTTACCCTTCACAACCTTATATTGCCGATACAACACCGAAATTGCATCGAGATTAATTATTTTGTTCATCAAGCACACGTTCACATCTGTGGTAACTGGGCCCACCGTCTTCTCATTAAATCTCTCCTGGGAGATAAGTAGCCTGCATCCGACGCACCGCAGCCCACTTACAATGCCCTTCACAACCTTATATTGCCGATACAACATAGAAATTGCATCGAGATTAAATATTTTGTTCATCAAGCACACGTTCACATCTGTGACAACTGAGACCACCCTCATCTCATTAAATCTCTCCTGGGAGACCAGTAGCTTGTATCCGACGCACCGCAGCCCACTTACTTTACCGTTCACAACCTTATATTGCCGATACAACACAGTAATTGCATCGAGAATCAATATTTTGTTCATCAAGCACACGTTCACATCAGTGACAACTGGGCCCACCGTCATCTCATTAAATCTCTCCTGGGAGGCCAGTATGTTTTAGCAGACGCACCGCAGCCATCTTACTTTACCCTTCACAACCTTATATTGCCGATACAACACAGTAATTGCATCGAGATTAAATATTTTGTTCATCAAGCACACGTTCACATCTGTGACACCTGTGCCCACCGTAATCTCATTACATCTCTCCTGGAAGCCCAGTAGGCTTGTATCCGACGCACCGCAGCCCACTTACTAAGTTCACAACCTTATATTTCCGATACAACACAGAATTTGCATCGAGATTAAATATTTTGTTTATCAAGCACACGTTCAGATCTGTAACAACTGGGCCCACCGTCATCTCATTACATCTCTCCTGGGAGCCCAGTAGCTTGTATCCGACGCACCACAGCCCACTTACTTTACTCTTCACAACCTTATATTGCCAATAAAACACAGAAATTGCATCGAGATTAATTATTTTGTTCATCACGCACACGTTCACATCTGTGACAACTGGGCCCACCGTCATCTCATTAAATCTCTCGTGGGAGACCAGTGGCTTGTACCCGACGCACCGCAGCCCACTTACTTTACCCTTCACAACCTTATATTGCCGATACAACACAGAAATTGCATCGAGATTAAATATTTTGTTCATCAAGCACACGTTCACATCTGTGACAACTGGGCCCACCGTCATCTCATTAAACCTCTCTTGGGAGACCAGTAGCTTTTATCCGACGCACCACAGCCCACTTACTTTACCCTTTACAACCTTATATTGCCGATACAACACAGAAATTTCATCGAGATTAAATATTTTGTTCACCAAGCACACGTTCACATCTGTGACAACTGGGCCCACCGTCATCTCATTACATCTCTCCTGGGAGCCCAGTAGCTTGTATCCGACGCACCACAGCCCACTTACTTTACTCTTCACAACCTTATATTGCCAATAAAACACAGAAATTGCATCGAGATTAATTATTTTGTTCATCACGCACACGTTCACATCTGTGACAACTGGGCCCACCGTCATCTCATTAAATCTCTCCTGGGAGACCAGTAGCTTGTATCCAACGCTCCGCAGCATACTTACTTTAACCTTCACAACCTTATATTGCAGATACAACACAGAAATTGCATCGAGATTAAATATTTTGTTCATCAAGCACACGGTCACATCTGTGACAACTGGGCCCACCGTCATCTCATTACGTCTCTCCTGGGAGCCCAGTAGCTTGTATTCGACGCACCGCAGCCTACTTACTTTACTCTTCACAACCTTATATTGCCGATACAACACAGAAATTGCGTCGAGATTGAATATTTTGTTCATCAAGCACACGTTCACATCAGTGACAACTGGGCCCACCGTCAACTCATTAAATCTCTCCTGGGAGACCAATAGCATCTATCCGAAGCACCGCAGCCCACTTACTTTACCGTTCACAACCTTATATTGCCGATACAACACAGAAATTGCATCGAGATTAAATATTTTGTTCATCAAGCAAATGTTCACATCAGTGACAACTGTGCCCACCGTCATCTCATTAAATCTCTCCTGGGAGACCAGTAGCTTGTATCCGACGCACCGCAGCCCACTTACTTTACCCTTCACAACCTTATATTGCCGATACAACACAGAAATTGCATCGAGATTAAATATTTTGTTCATCAAGCACACGTTCACATCTGTGACAACTGGGCCCACCGTCATCTCATTACATCTCTCCTGGGAGCCCAGTAGCTTGTATCCGACGCACCACAGCCCACTTACTTTACTCTTCACAACCTTATATTGCCAATACAACACAGAAATTGCATCGAGATTTATTATTTTGTTCATCACGCACACGTTCACATCTGTGACAACTGGGCCCACCGTCATTTCATAAAATCTCTCCTGGGAGACCAGTAGCTTGTATCCAACGCTCCGCAGCATACTTACTTTACCCTTCACAACCTTATATTGCAGATACAACACAGAAATTGCATCGAGATTAAATATTTTGTTCATCAAGCACACGGTCACATCTGTGACAACTGGGCCCACCGTCATCTCATTACGTCTCTCCCTGGGAGCCCAGTAGCTTGTATTCGACGCATCACAGCCCACTTACTTTACCCTTCACAACCTTATATTGCCGATACAACACAGAAATTGAATCGAGATTAAATATTTTGTTCAACAAGCACACGTTACATCTGTGACAACTGGGCCCACCGTCATCTCATTACATCTCTCCTGCGAGACCAGTAGCTTGTATCCGACGCACAGCAGCCCACTTACATTACCCTTCACCACCTTATATTGCCAATACAACACAGAAATTGCATCGAGATTCAATATGTTGTTCATCAAGCACACGTTCACATCTGTGACAACTGGGCCCACCGTCATCTCATTAAATCTCTCCTGGGAGAACAGTAGCTTGTATCCGACGCACCGCAGCCCACTTACTTTACCCTTCACAACCTTATATTGCCGATACAACACGGAAATTGCATCGAGATTAAATATTTTGTTCATCAAGCACACGTTCACATCTGAGACAACTGGGCCCACCGTTATCTCATTAAATCTCTCCTGGGAGACCAGTAGCTTGTATCCGACGCTCCGCAGCCCACTTACATTACCCTTCACAACCTTATATTGCCGATACAACACAGAAATTGAATCGAGATTAAATATTTTGTTGATCAAGCACACGTTCACATCTGTGACAACTGGGCCCACCGTCATCTCTTTAAATCTCTCCTGGGACACCAGTAGCTTGTATCCAACGCTCCGCAGCCCACTTACTTTACCCTTCACAACCTTATATTGCAGATACAACACAGAAATTGCATCGAGATTAAATATTTTGCTCATAAAGCACACGTTCACATCTGTGACAACTGGGCCCACCGTCAACTCATTACGCCTCTCCTAGGAGCCCAGTAGCTTGTATTCGACGCATCGCAGCCCACTTACTTTACCCTTCACAACCTTATATTGCCGATACAACACAGAAATTGAATCGAGATTAAATATTTTGTTCAACAAGCACACGTTCACATCTGTGACAACTGGGCCCACCGTCATCTCATTACATCTCTCCTGGGAGCCCAGTAGCTTGTATCCGACGCACCACAGCCCACTTACTTTACTCTTCACAACCTTATATTGCCAATACAACACAGAAATTGCATCGAGATTAATTATTTTGTTCATCACGCACACGTTAACATCTGTGACAACTGGGCCCACCATCATCTCATTAAATCTCTCCTGGGAGACCAGTAGCTTGTATCCGACGCACCGCAGCCCACTTACTTTACCCTTCACAACCTTATATTGCAGATACAACACAGAAATTGCATCGAGATTAAATATTTTGTTCAACAAGCACACGTTACATCTGTGACAACTGGGCCCACCGTCATCTCATTACATCTCTCCTGGGAGACCAGTAGCTTGTATCCGACGCACAGCAGCCCACTTACATTACCCTTCACCACCTTATATTGCCGATACAACACAGAAATTGCATCGAGATTCAATATGTTGTTCATCAAGCACACGTTCACATCTGTGACAACTGGGCCCACCGTCATCTCATTAAATCTCTCCTGGGAGAACAGTAGCTTGTATCCGACGCACCGCAGCCCACTTACTTTACCCTTCACAACCTTATATTGCCGATACAACACTGAAATTGCATCGAGATTAAATATTTTGTTCATCAAGCACACGCTCACATCTGAGACAACTGGGCCCACCGTTATCTCATTAAATCTCTCCTGGGAGACCAGTAGCTTGTATCCGACGCACCGCAGCCCACTTACATTACCCTTCACAACCTTATATTGCCGATACAACACAGAAATTGAATCGAGATTAAATATTTAGTTGATCAAGCACACGTTCACATCTGTGACAACTGGGCCCACCGTCATCTCATTAAATCTCTCCTGGGAGACCAGTAGCTTGTATCCAACGCACCACACCACACTTACGTTACCCTTCACACCCTTATATTGCCGATACAACACAAATTGCGTCGAGATTGAATATTTTGTTCATCAAGCACACGTTCACATCAGTGACACCTGGGCCCACCGTCAACTCATTAAACCTCTCCTGGGAGACCAATAGCATCTATCCGAAGCACCGCAGCCCACTTACTTTACCGTTCACAACCTTATATTGCCGATACAACACAGAAATTGAATCGAGATTAAATATTATGTTCATCAAGCACACGTTCACATCTGTGACAACTGGGCCCACCGTCATCTCATTAAATCTCTCCTGGGAGACCAGTAGCTTGTATCCGACGCACCACACCCCACTTACGTTACCCTTCATAACCTTATATTGCCGATACAACACAGAAATTGCGTCGAGATTGAATATTTTGTTCATCAAGCACACGTTCACATCAGTGACACCTGGGCCCACCGTCATCTCATTAAACCTCTCCTGGGAGACCAGTAGCTTGTATCCGACGCACAGCAGCCCACTTACATTACCCTTCACCACCTTATATTGCCGATACAACACAGAAATTGAATCGAGATTAAATATTTTGTTGATCAAGCACACGTTCACATCTGTGACAACTGGGACCACCGTTATCTCATTAAATCTCTCCTGGGAGACCAGTAGCTTGTATCCGACGCACCACACCACACTTACGTTACCCTTCACACCCTTATATTGCCGATACAACACAGAAATTGGGTCGAGATTGAATATTTTGTTCATCAAGCACACGTTCACATCAGTGACACCTGGGCCCACCGTCAACTCATTAAACCTCTCCTGGGAGACCAATAGCATCTATCCGAAGCACCGCAGCCCACTTACTTTACCGTTCACAACCTTATATTGCCGATACAACACAGAAATTGAATCGAGATTAAATATTATGTTCATCAAGCACACGTTCACATCTGTGTCAACTGGGCCCACCGTCATCTCATTAAATCTCTCCTGGGAGACCAGTAGCTTGTATCCGACGCACCACACCACACTTACGTTACCCTTCACACCCTTATATTGCCGATACAACACAGAAATTGCGTCGAGATTGAATATTTTGTTCATCAAGCACACGTTCACATCAGTGACACCTGGGCCCACCGTCAACTCATTAAACCTCTCCTGGGAGACCAATAGCATCTATCCGAAGCACCGCAGCCCACTTACATTACCCTTCACAACCTTATATTGCCGATACAACACAGAAATTGAATCGAGATTAAATATTTTGTTGATCAAGCACACGTTCACATCTGTGACAACTGGGCCCACCGTCATCTCATTAAATCTCTCCTGGGAGACCAGTAGCTTGTATCCGACGCACCACACCACACTTACGTTACCCTTCACACCCTTATATTGCCGATACAACACAGAAATTGCGTCGAGATTGAATATTTTGTTCATCAAGCACACGTTCACATCAGTGACACCTGGGCCCACCGTCAACTCATTAAACCTCTCCTGGGAGACCAATAGCATCTATCCGAAGCACCGCAGCCCACTTACATTACCCTTCACAACCTTATATTGCCGATACAACACAGAAATTGAATCGAGATTAAATATTTTGTTGATCAAGCACACGTTCACATCTGTGACAACTGGGCCCACCGTTATCTCATTAAATCTCTCCTGGGAGACCAGTAGCTTGTATCCGACGCACCACACCACACTTACGTTACCCTTCACACCCTTATATTGCCGATACAACACAGAAATTGCGTCGAGATTGAATATTTTGTTCATCAAGCACACGTTCACATCAGTGACACCTGGGCCCACCGTCAACTCATTAAACCTCTCCTGGGAGACCAATAGCATCTATCCGAAGCACCGCAGCCCACTTACTTTACCGTTCACAACCTTATATTGCCGATACAACACAGAAATTGAATCGAGATTAAATATTATGTTCATCAAGCACACGTTCACATCTGTGACAACTGGGCCCACCGTCATCTCATTAAATCTCTCCTGGGAGACCAGTAGCTTGTATCCGACGCACCACACCACACTTACGTTACCCTTCACACCCTTATATTGCCGATACAACACAGAAATTGCGTCGAGATTGAATATTTTGTTCATCAAGCACACGTTCACATCAGTGACACCTGGGCCCACCGTCAGCTCATTAAACCTCTCCTGGGAGACCAATAGCATCTATCCGAAGCACCGCAGCCCACTTACATTACCCTTCACAACCTTATATTGCCGATACAACACAGAAATTGAATCGAGATTAAATATTTTGTTGATCAAGCACACGTTCACATCTGTGACAACTGGGCCCACCGTCATCTCATTAAATCTCTCCTGGGAGACCAGTAGCTTGTATCCGACGCACCACACCACACTTACGTTACCCTTCACACCCTTATATTGCCGATACAACACAGAAATTGCGTCGAGATTGAATATTTTGTTCATCAAGCACACGTTCAGATCAGTGACACCTGGGCCCACCGTCAACTCATTAAACCTCTCCTGGGAGACCAATAGCATCTATCCGAAGCACCGCAGCCCACTTACATTACCCTTCACAACCTTATATTGCCGATACAACACAGAAATTGAATCGAGATTAAATATTTTGTTGATCAAGCACACGTTCACATCTGTGACAACTGGGCCCACCGTCATCTCATTAAATCTCTCCTGGGAGACCAGTAGCTTGTATCCGACGCACCACACCACACTTACGTTACCCTTCACACCCTTATATTGCCGATACAACATAGAAATTGCGTCGAGATTGAATATTTTGTTCATCAAGCACACGTTCACATCAGTGACACCTGGGCCCACCGTCAACTCATTAAACCTCTCCTGGGAGACCAATAGCATCTATCCGAAGCACCGCAGCCCACTTACATTACCCTTCACAACCTTATATTGCCGATACAACACAGAAATTGAATCGAGATTAAATATTTTGTTGATCAAGCACACGTTCACATCTGTGACAACTGGGCCCACCGTCATCTCATTAAATCTCTCCTGGGAGACCAGTAGCTTGTATCCGACGCACCACACCACACTTACGTTACCCTTCACACCCTTATATTGCCGATACAACACAGAAATTGCGTCGAGATTAAATATTTTGTTGATCAAGCACACGTTCACATCTGTGACAACTGGGCCCACCGTCATCTCATTAAATCTCTGCTGGGAGACCAGTAGCTTGTATCCGACGCACCGCAGCCCACTTACTTTACCCTTCACAACCTTATATTGCCGATAACACACAGAATTTGCATCGAGATTAAATATTTTGTTCATCAAGCTCACGTTCACATCTGTGACAACTGGGCCCACCGTCATCTCATTAAATCTCTCCTGGGAGAACAGTAGCTTGTATCCGACGCACCGCAGCCCACTTACTTTACCCTTCACAACCTTATATTGCCGATACAACACAGAAATTGCATCCAGATTAATTATTTTGTTCATCAAGCACACGTTCACATCTGTGAGAAACGGGCCCACCGTCATCTCATTACATCTCTCCTGGGAGCCTAGTAGCTTGTTTCCGACCGACCACAGCCCTTTTACTTTACCCTTCACAACCTTATATTGCCGATACAACACAGAAATTAACTCGAGTTTAAATGTTTTGTTCAACAATCACATGTTACAACTGTGACAACTGGGCCCACCGTCATCTCACTAAATCTCACCTGGGAGACCAGTAGTTTGTATCCGACGCACCGCAGCCCACTTACTTTAGCTTTCCAACCTTATATTTCCGATACAACACAGAAATTTCATCGAGATTAAATATTTTGTTCATCAAGCACACTTTCACATCTGTGACAACTGGGCCCACCGTCATCTCATTAAATTTCTCCTGGGAGACCAGTAGCTTGTATCCGACGCACCACACCCCACTTACTTTACCCTTCACAACCTTATATTGCCGATACAACACAGAAATTGCATCGAGATTAGATATTTTGTTCATCAAGCACACGTTCACATCTGTGACAACTAGGGCCACCGTCATCTCAATAAATCCCTCCTGGGAGGCCAGTAGCTTCTTTCCGATATACCGCAGCCTACTTACTTTACCCTTCACAACCTCATATTGCCAATACAACACAGAAATTGCATCGAGATTAATTATTTTGTTCATCAAGCACACGGTCACATCAGTGACAACTGGGCCCACCGTCATCCTATTTCATCTCTCCTGGGAGACCAATAGCAACTATCCGACGCACCGCAGCCCACTTACTTTACCCTTCACATCCTTATATTGCCGATACAACACAGAAATTTCATCGAGATTAAATATTTTGTTCACCAAGCACACGTTCACATCTGTGACAACTGGGCCCACCGTCATCTCATTACATCTCTCCTGGGAGCCCAGTAGCTTGTATCCGACGCACCACAGCCCACTTACTTTACTCTTCACAACCTTATATTGCCAATACAACACAGAAATTGCATCGAGATTAATTATTTTGTTCATCACGCACACGTTCACATCTGTGACAACTGGGCCCACCGTCATCTCATTACATCTCTCCTGGGAGACCAGTAGCTTGTATCCAACGCTCCGCAGCATACTTACTTTAACCTTCACAACCTTATATTGCAGAAACAACACAGAAATTGCATCGAGATTAAATATTTTGTTCATCAAGCACACGGTCACATCTGTGACAACTGGGCCCACCGTCATCTCATTACGCCTCTCCTGGGAGCCCAGTAGCTTGTATTCGACGCACCGCAGCCCACTTACTTTACCCTTCACAACCTTTTATTGCCGATACAACACAGAAATTGCGTCGAGATTGAATATTTTGTTCATCAAGCACACGTTCACATCAGTGACAACTGGGCCCACCGTCAACTCATTAAATCTCTCCTGGGAGACCAATAGCATCTATCCGAAGCACCGCAGCCCACTTACTTTACCGTTCACAACCTTATATTGCCGATACAACACAGAAATTGCATCGAGATTAAATATTTTGTTCATCAAGCAAATGTTCACATCAGTGACAACTGGGCCCACCGTCATCTCATTAAATCTCTCCTGGGAGACCAGTAGCTTGTATCCGACGCACCGCAGCCCACTTACTTTACCCTTCACAACCTTATATTGCCGATACAACACAGAAATTGCATCGAGATTAAATATTTTGTTCATCAAGCACACGTTCACATCTGTGACAACTGGGCCCACCGTCATCTCATTACATCTCTCCTGGGAGCCCAGTAGCTTGTATCCGACGCACCACAGCCCACTTACTTTACTCTTCACAACCTTATATTGCCAATACAACACAGAAATTGCATCGAGATTTATTATTTTGTTCATCACGCACACGTTCACATCTGTGACAACTGGGCCAACCGTCATTTCATAAAATCTCTCCTGGGAGACCAGTAGCTTGTATCCAACGCTCCGCAGCATACTTACTTTACCCTTCACAACCTTATATTGCAGATACAACACAGAAATTACATCGAGATTAAATATTTTGTTCATCAAGCACACGGTCACATCTGTGACAACTGGGCCCACCGTCATCTCATTACGTCTCTCCTGGGAGCCCAGTAGCTTGTATTCGACGCACCACAGCCCACTTACTTTACCCTTCACAACCTTATTTTGCCGATACAACACAGAAATTGAATCGAGATTAAATATTTTGTTCAACAAGCACACGTTACATCTGTGACAACTTGGCCCACCGTCATCTCATTACATCTCTGCTGGGAGACCAGTAGCTTGTATCCGACGCACAGCAGCCCACTTACATTACCCTTCACAACCTTATATTGCCGATACAACACGGAAATTGCATCGGGATTAAATATTTTGTTCATCAAGCACACGTTCACATCTGAGACAACTGGGCCCACCGTTATCTCATTAAATCTCTCCTGGGAGACCAGTAGCTTGTATCCGACGCACCGCAGCCCACTTACATTACCCTTCACAACCTTATATTGCCGATACAACACAGAAATTGAATCGAGATTAAATATTTTGTTGATCAAGCACACGTTCACATCTGTGACAACTGGGCCCACCGTCATCTCATTAAATCTCTCCTGGGAGACCAGTAGCTTGTATCCGACGCACCACACCACACTTACGTTACCCTTCACACCCTTATATTGCCGATACAACACAGAAATTGCGTCGAGATTGAATATTTTGTTCATCAAGCACACGTTCACGTCAGTGACACCTGGGCCCACCGTCAAATCATTAAACCTCTCCTGGGAGACCAATAGCATCTATCCGAAGCACCGCAGCCCACTTACTTTACCGTTCACAACCTTATATTGCCGATACAACACAGAAATTGAATCGAGATTAAATATTTTGTTGATCAAGCACACGTTCACATCTGTGACAACTGGGCCCACCGTCATCTCATTAAATCTCTGCTGGGAGACCAGTAGCTTGTATCCGACGCACCGCAGCCCACTTACTTTACCCTTCACAACCTTATATTGCCGATAACACACAGAATTTGCATCGAGATTAAATATTTTGTTCATCAAGCTCACGTTCACATCTGTGACAACTGGGCCCACCGTCATCTCATTAAATCTCTCCTGGGAGAACAGTAGCTTGTATCCGACGCACCGCAGCCCACTTACTTTACCCTTCACAACCTTATATTGCCGATACAACACAGAAATTGCATCCAGATTAATTATTTTGTTCATCAAGCACACGTTTACATCTGTGAGAAACGGGCCCACCGTCATCTCATTACATCTCTCCTGGGAGCCTAGTAGCTTGTTTCCGACCGACCACAGCCCTTTTACTTTACCCTTCACAACCTTATATTGCCGATACAACACAGAAATTGACTCGAGTTTAAATGTTTTGTTCAACAATCACATGTTACAACTGTGACAACTGGGCCCACCGTCATCTCACTAAATCTCACCTGGGAGACCAGTAGTTTGTATCCAACGCACCGCAGCCCACTTACTTTAGCTTTCCAACCTTATATTGCCGATACAACACAGAAATTTCATCGAGATTAAATATTTTGTTCATCAAGCACACTTTCACATCTGTGACAACTGGGCCCACCGTCATCTCATTAAATTTCTCCTGGGAGACCAGTAGCTTGTATCCGACGCACCACACCCCACTTACTTTACCCTTCACAACCTTATATTGCCGATACAACACAGAAATTGCATCGAGATTAGATATTTTGTTCATCAAGCACACGTTCACATCTGTGACAACTGGGGCCACCGTCATCTCAATAAATCCCTCCTGGGAGGCCAGTAGCTTCTTTCCGATATACCGCAGCCTACTTACTTTACCCTTCACAACCTCATATTGCCAATACAACACAGAAATTGCATCGAGATTAATTATTTTGTTCATCAAGCACACGGTCACATCAGTGACAACTGGGCCCACCGTCATCCTATTTCATCTCTCCTGGGAGACCAATAGCAACTATCCGACGCACCGCAGCCCACTTACTTTACCCTTCACATCCTTATATTGCCGATACAACACAGAAATTGCATTGAGATTAAATATTTTGTTCATCAAGCACACGTTCACATCTGTGACAACTCGGCCCACCGTCATCTCATTAAATCTCTCCTGGGAGACCAGTAGCCTGTATCCGACGCACCGCAGCCCACTTACTTTAGCTTTCCAACCTTATATTGCCGATACAACACAGAAATTTCATCGAGATTAAATATTTTGTTCATCAAGCACACGGTCACATCAGTGACAACTGGGCCCACCGTCATCCTATTTCATCTCTCCAGGGAGACCAATAGCAACTATCCGACGCACCGCAGCCCACTTACATTACCCTTCACAACCTCATATTGCCGATACAACACAGATATTGCATCGAGATTAAATATTTTGTTCATCAAGCACACATTCACATCTGTGACAACCGGGCCCACCGTCATCTCGCTAAATCTCTCTTGGAAGCCCAGTAGCTTGTAACCGACGCACCGCAGCCCACTTACTTTATCCTTCACAACCCTATATTGCCGATACCACACAGAATTTGCATCGAGATTAAATATTTTGTTCATCAAGCTCACGTTCACATCTGTGACAACTGGGCCCACCGTCATCTCATTAAATCTCTTCTGCGAGACCAGTAGCTTGTATCCGACGCACCGCAGCCCACTTACTTTACCCTTCACAACCTTATATTGCCGATACAACACAGAAATTGCATCGAGATCAAATATTTTGTTCATCAAGCACACGTTCACATCTGAGACAACTGGGCCGCCGTCATCTCATTAAATCTCTCCTGGGAGACCAGTAGCTTGTATCCGACGCACCGCAGACCACTTACTTTACCCTTCACAACCATATATTGCCGATACAACACAGAAATTGAATCGAGATTAAATATTTTGTTCATCAAGCACACGTTCACATCTGTGACAACTGGGCCCACCGTCAACTCATTAAATCTCTCCTGGGAGACCAGTAGCTTGTATCCGACGCACCACACCCCACTTACGTTACCCTTCACAACCTTATATTGCCGATAGAACACTGAAATTGCGTCGAGATTGAATATTTTGTTCATCAAACACACGTTCACATCAGTGACAACTGGGCCCACCGTCAACTCATTAAACCTCTCCTGGGAGACCAATAGCATCTATCCGAAGCACCGCAGCCCACTTACTTTACCGTTCACAACCTTATATTGCCGATACAACACAGAAATTGAATCGAGATTAAATATTTTGTTCATCAAGCACACGTTCACATCTGTGACAACTGGGCCCACCGTCATCTCATTAAATCTCTCCCGGGAGACCAGTAGCTTGTATCCGACGCACCACACCCCACTTACGTTATCCTTCACAACCTTATATTGCCGATACAACACAGAAATGGCGTCGAGATTGAATATTTTTTTCATCAAGCACAAGTTCACATCAGTGACAACTGGGCCCACCGTCAACTCATTAAATCTGTCCTGGGAGACCAATAGCATCAATCCGAAGCACCGCAGCCCACTTACTTTACCGTTCACAACCTTATATTGCCGATACAACACAGAAATTGAATCGAGATTAAATATTTTGTTCATTAAGCACACGTTCACATCTGTGACAACTGGGCCCACCGTCATCTCATTAAATCTCTCCTGGGAGACCAGTAGCTTGTATCCGACGCACCGCAGCCCACTTACTTTACCCTTCACAACCTTATATTGCCGATACAACACAGAAATTAAATCGAGATTAAATATTTTGTTCATCAAGCACACGTTCACATCTGTGACAACTGGGCCCACCGTCATCTCATTAAATCTCTCCTGGGAGACCAGTAGTTTGTATCCGATGCACCGCAGCCCACTTACTTTACCCATCACAACCTTATTTTGCCGATACAACACAGATATTGCATTGAGATTAAAAATTTTGTTCATCAAGCACACATTCACATCTGTGACAACTGGGCCCACCGTCATCTCACTAAATCTCTCTTGGAAGCCCAGTAGCTTGTTTCCGACGCGCCGCAGCCCACTTACTTATCCTGCACAACCTTATATTGCCGATACCACACAGAATTTGCATCGAGATTAAATATTTTGTTCATGAAGCTCACGTTCACATCTGTGACAACTGGGCCCACCGTCATCTCATTAAATCTCTCCTGGGAGAACAGTAGCTTGTATCCGACGCACCGCAGCCCACTTACTTTACCCTTCACAACCTTATATTGCCGATACAACACAGAAATTGCATCGAGATTAATTATTTTGTTCATCAAGCACACGTTCAAATCTGGGCGAAACGGGCCCACCGTCATCTCATTACATCTCTCCTGGGAGCCCAGTAGCTTTTATCCGACCGACCACAGCCCTCTTACTTTACCCTTCACAACCTTATATTGCCGATACAACACAGAAATAGAGTCGAGTTTAAATGTTTTGTTGAACAATCACATGTTACATCTGTGACAACGGGGCCCACCGTCATCTCATTAAATCTCTCCTGGGAGACCAGTAGTTTGTATCCGACGCACCGCAGCCCACTTACTTTAGCTTTCCAACCTTATATTGCCGATACAACACAGAAATTTCATCGAGATTAAATATTTTGTTCATCAAGCACACTTTCACATCTGTGACAACTGGGCCCACCGTCATCTCATTAAATCTCTCCTGATAGACCAGTAGCTTGTATCCGACGCACCACACCCCACTTACTTTACCCTTCACAACCTTATATTGCCGATACAACACAGAAATTGCATCGAGATCAAATATTTTGTTCATCAAGCACACGTTCACATCTGAGACAACTGGGCCGCCGTCATCTCATTAAATCTCTCCTGGGAGACCAGTAGCTTGTATCCGACGCACCGCAGACCACTTACTTTACCCTTCACAACCATATATTGCCGATACAACACAGAAATTGAATCGAGATTAAATATTTTGTTCATCAAGCACACGTTCACATCTGTGACAACTGGGCCCACCGTCAACTCATTAAATCTCTCCTGGGAGACCTGTAGCTTGTATCCGACGCACCACACCCCACTTACGTTACCCTTCACAACCTTATATTGCCGATAGAACACTGAAATTGCGTCGAGATTGAATATTTTGTTCATCAAGCACACGTTCACATCAGTGACAACTGGGCCCACCGTCAACTCATTAAACCTCCCCTGGGAGACCAATAGCATCTATCCGAAGCACCGCAGCCCACTTACTTTACCGTTCACAACCTTATATTGCCGATACAACACAGAAATTGAATCGAGATTAAATATTTTGTTCATCAAGCACACGTTCACATCTGTGACAACTGGGCCCACCGTCATCTCATTAAATCTCTCCCGGGAAACCAGTAGCTTGAATCCGACGCACCACACCCCACTTACGTTATCCTTCACAACCTTATATTGCCGATACAACACAGAAATGGCGTCGAGATTGAATATTTTTTTCATCAAGCACAAGTTCACATCAGTGACAACTGGGCCCACCGTCAACTCATTAAATCTCTCCTGGGAGACCAATAGCATCCATCCGAAGCACCGCTGCCCACTTACTTTACCGTTCACAACCTTATATTGCCGATACAACACAGAAATTGAATCGAGATTAAATATTTTGTTCATTAAGCACACGTTCACATCTGTGACAACTGGGCCCACCGTCATCTCATTAAATCTCTCCTGGGAGACCAGTAGCTTGTATCCGACGCACCGCAGCCCACTTACTTTACCCTTCACAACCTTATATTGCCGATACAACACAGAAATTAAATCGAGATTAAATATTTTGTTCATCAAGCACACGTTCACATCTGTGACAACTGGGCCCACCGTCATCTCATTAAATCTCTCCTGGGAGACCAGTAGTTTGTATCCGATGCACCGCAGCCCACTTACTTTACCCATCACAACCTTATATTGCCGATACAACACAGATATTGCATCGAGATTAAAAATTTTGTTCATCAAGCACACATTCACATCTGTGACAACTGGGCCCACCGTCATCTCACTAAATCTCTCTTGGAAGCCCAGTAGCTTGTTTCCGACGCGCCGCAGCCCACTTACTTTATCCTGCACAACCTTATATTGCCGATACCACACAGAATTTGCATCGAGATTAAATATTTTGTTCATGAAGCTCACGTTCACATCTGTGACAACTGGGCCCACCGTCATCTCATTAAATCTCTCCTGGGAGAACAGTAGCTTGTATCCGACGCACCGCAGCCCACTTACTTTACCCTTCACAACTTTATATTGCCGATACAACACAGAAATTGCATCGAGATTAATTATTTTGTTCATCAAGCACACGTTCACATCTGGGCGAAACGGGCCCACCGTCATCTCATTACATCTCTCCTGGGAGCCCAGTAGCTTTTATCCGACCGACCACAGCCCTCTTACTTTACCCTTCACAACCTTATATTGCCGATACAACACAGAAATAGAGTCGAGTTTAAATGTTTTGTTGAACAATCACATGTTACATCTGTGACAACGGGGCCCACCGTCATCTCATTAAATCTCTCCTGGGAGACCAGTAGTTTGTATCCGACGCACCGCAGCCCACTTACTTTAGCTTCCCAACCTTATATTGCCGATACAACACAGAAATTTCATCGAGATTAAATATTTTGTTCATCAAGCACACTTTCATATCTGTGACAACTGGGCCCACCGTCATCTCATTAAATCTCTCCTGATAGACCAGTAGCTTCTTTCCGATATACCGCAGCCTACTTACTTTACCCTTCACAACCTCATATTGCCGATACAACACAGAAATTGCATCGAGATTAAATATTTTGTTCATCAAGCACACGGTCACATCAGTGACAACTGGGCCCACCGTCATCTCATTACATCTCTCCTGGGAGACCAATAGCAACTATCCGAAGCACCGCAGCCCACTTACTTTACCCTTCACATCCTTATATTGCCGATACAACACAGAAATTGCATCCAGATTAAATATTTTGTTCATCAAGCACACGTTCACATCTGTGACAACTCGGCCCACCGTTATCTCATTAAATCTCTCCTGGGAGACCAGTAGCTTGTATCCGACGCACCGCAGCCCACTTACATTACCCTTCACAACCTTATATTGCCGATACAACACAGAAATTGAATCGAGATTAAATATTTTGTTGATCAAGCACACGTTCACATCTGTGACAACTGGGCCCACCGTCATCTCATTAAATCTCTCCTGGGAGACCAGTAGCTTGTATCCGACGCACCACACCACACTTACGTTACCCTTCACACCCTTATATTGCCGATACAACACAGAAATTGCGTCGAGATTGAATATTTTGTTCATCAAGCACACGTTCACATCAGTGACACCTGGGCCCACCGTCAAATCATTAAACCTCTCCTGGGAGACCAATAGCATCTATCCGAAGCACCGCAGCCCACTTACTTTACCGTTCACAACCTTATATTGCCGATACAACACAGAAATTGAATCGAGATTAAATATTTTGTTGATCAAGCACACGTTCACATCTGTGACAACTGGGCCCACCGTCATCTCATTAAATGTCTGCTGGGAGACCAGTAGCTTGTATCCGACGCACCGCAGCCCACTTACTTTACCCTTCACAACCTTATATTGCCGATAACACACAGAATTTGCATCGAGATTAAATATTTTGTTCATCAAGCTCACGTTCACATCTGTGACAACTGGGCCCACCGTCAAATCATTAAATCTCTCCTGGGAGAACAGTAGCTTGAATCCGACGCACCGCAGCCCACTTACTTTACCCTTCACAACCTTATATTGCCGATACAACACAGAAATTGCATCCAGATTAATTATTTTGTTCATCAAGCACACGTTTACATCTGTGAGAAACGGGCCTACCGTCATCTCATTACATCTCTCCTGGGAGCCTAGTAGCTTGTTTCCGACCGACCACAGCCCTTTTACTTTACCCTTCACAACCTTATATTGCCGATACAACACAGAAATTGACTCGAGTTTAAATGTTTTGTTCAACAATCACATGTTACAACTGTGACAACTGGGCCCACCGTCATCTCACTAAATCTCACCTGGGAGACCAGTAGTTTGTATCCAACGCACCGCAGCCCACTTACTTTAGCTTTCCAACCTTATATTGCCGATACAACACAGAAATTTCATCGAGATTAAATATTTTGTTCATCAAGCACACTTTCACATCTGTGACAACTGGGCCCACCGTCATCTCATTAAATTTCTCCTGGGAGACCAGTAGCTTGTATCCGACGCACCACACCCCACTTACTTTACCCTTCACAACCTTATATTGCCGATACAACACAGAAATTGCATCGAGATTAGATATTTTGTTCATCAAGCACACGTTCACATCTGTGACAACTGGGGCCACCGTCATCTCAATAAATCCCTCCTGGGAGGCCAGTAGCTTCTTTCCGATATACCGCAGCCTACTTACTTTACCCTTCACAACCTCATATTGCCAATACAACACAGAAATTGCATCGAGATTAATTATTTTGTTCATCAAGCACACGGTCACATCAGTGACAACTGGGCCCACCGTCATCCTATTTCATCTCTCCTGGGAGACCAATAGCAACTATCCGACGCACCGCAGCCCACTTACTTTACCCTTCACATCCTTATATTGCCGATACAACACAGAAATTGTATCGAGATTAAATATTTTGTTCATCAAGCACACGTTCACATCTGTGACAACTCGGCCCACCGTCATCTCATTAAATCTCTCCTGGGAGACCAGTAGCCTGTATCCGACGCACCGCAGCCCACTTACTTTACCCTTCACAACCTTATATTGCCGATACAACACAGAAATTGCATCGAGATTAATTATTTTGTTCACCAAGCACACGTTCACATCTGTGACAACTCGGCCCACCGTCATCTCATTAAATCTCTCCTGGGAGACCAGTAGCTTGTATCCGACGCACCGCAGCCCACTTACTTTACCCTTCACAACCTTATATTGCCGATAACACACAGAATTTGCATCGAGATTAAATATTTTGTTCATCAAGCTCACGTTCACATCTGTGACAACTGGGCCCACCGTCATCTCATTAAATCTCTCCTGGGAGAACAGTAGCTTGTATCCGACGCACCGCAGCCCACTTACTTTACCCTTCACAACCTTATATTGCCGATACAACACAGAAATTGCATCCAGATTAATTATTTTGTTCATCAAGCACACGTTCACATCTGTGAGAAACGGGCCCACCGTCATCTCATTACATCTCTCCTGAGAGCCTAGTAGCTCGTTTCCGACCGACCACAGCCCTCTTACTTTACCCTTCACAACCTTATATTGCCGATACAACACAGAAATTGACTCGAGTTTAAATGTTTTGTTCAACAATCACATGTTACAACTGTGACAACTGGGCCCACCGTCATCTCACTAAATCTCACCTGGGAGACCAGTAGTTTGTATCCGACGCACCGCAGCCCACTTACTTTAGCTTTCCAACCTTATATTGCCGATACAACACAGAAATTTCATCGAGATTAAATATTTTGTTCATCAAGCACACTTTCACATCTGTGACAACTGGGCCCACCGTCATCTCATTAAATTTCTCCTGGGAGACCAGTAGCTTGTATCCGACGCACCACACCCCACTTACTTTACCCTTCACAACCTTATATTGCCGATACAACACAGAAATTGCATCGAGATTAGATATTTTGTTCATCAAGCACACGTTCACATCTGTGACAACTGGGGCCACCGTCATCTCAATAAATCCCTCCTGGGAGACCAGTAGCTTCTTTCCGATATACCGCAGCCTACTTACTTTACCCTTCACAACCTCATATTGCCAATACAACACAGAAATTGCATCGAGATTAATTATTTTGTTCATCAAGCACACGGTCACATCAGTGACAACTGGGCCCACCGTCATCCTATTTCATCTCTCCTGGGAGACCAATAGCAACTATCCGACGCACCGCAGCCCACTTACTTTACCCTTCACATCCTTATATTGCCGATACAACACAGAAATTGCATCGAGATTAAATATTTTGTTCATCAAGCACACGTTCACATCTGTGACAACTCGGCCCACCGTCATCTCATTAAATCTCTCCTGGGAGACCAGTAGCTTGTATCCGACGCACCGCAGCCCACTTACTTTGCCCTTCACAACCTTATATTGCCGATACAACACAGATATTGCATCGAGATTAAATATTTTGTTCATCAAGCACACATTCACATCTGTGACAACCGGGCCCACCGTCATCTCGCTAAATCTCTCTTGGAAGCCCAGTAGCTTGTAACCGACGGACCGCAGCCCACTTACTTTATCCTTCACAACCTTATATTGCCGATACCACACAGAATTTGCATCGAGATTAAATATTTTGTTCATCAAGCACACGGTCACATCAGTGACAACTGGGCCCACCGTCATCCTATTTCATCTCTCCTGGGAGTCCAATAGCAACTATCCGACGCACCGCAGCCCACTTACTTTACCCTTCACAACCTCATATTGCCGATACAACACAGATATTGCATCGAGATTAAATATTTTGTTCATCAAGCACACATTGACATCTGTGACAACCGGGCCCACCGTCATCTCGCTAAATCTCTCTTGGAAGCCCAGTAGCTTGTAACCGACGCACCGCAGCCCACTTACTTTATCCTTCACAACCTTATATTGCCGATACCACACAGAATTTGCATCGAGATTAAATATTTTGTTCATCAAGCTCACGTTCACATCTGTGACAACTGGGCCCACCGTCATCTCATTAAATCTCTTCTGCGAGACCAGTAGCTTGTATCCGACGCACCGCAGCCCACTTACTTTACCCTTCACAACCTTATATTGCCGATACAACACAGAAATTGCATCGAGATCAAATATTTTGTTCATCAAGCACACGTTCACATCTGAGACAACTGGGCCGCCGTCATCTCATTAAATCTCTCCTGGGAGACCAGTAGCTTGTATCCGACGCACCGCAGACCACTTACTTTACCCTTCACAACCATATATTGCCGATACAACACAGAAATTGAATCGAGATTAAATATTTTGTTCATCAAGCACACGTTCACATCTGTGACAACTGGGCCCACCGTCAATTCATTAAATCTCTCCTGGGAGACCAGTAGCTTGTATCCGACGAACCACACCCCACTTACGTTACCCTTCACAACCTTATATTGCCGATAGAACACTGAAATTGCGTCGAGATTGAATATTTTGTTCATCAAGCACACGTTCACATCAGTGACAACTGGGCCCACCGTCAACTCATTAAACCTCTCCTGGGAGACCAATAGCATCTATCCGAAGCACCGCAGCCCACTTACTTTACCGTTCACAACCTTATATTGCCGATACAACACAGAAATTGAATCGAGATTAAATATTTTGTTCATCAAGCACACGTTCACATCTGTGACAACTGGGCCCACCGTCATCTCATTAAATCTCTCCCGGGAGACCAGTAGCTTGTATCCGACGCACCACACCCCACTTACGTTATCCTTCACAACCTTATATTGCCGATACAACACAGAAATGGCGTCGAGATTGAATATTTTGTCATCAAGCACAAGTTCACATCAGTGACAACTGGGCCCACCGTCAACTCATTAAATCTCTCCTGGGAGACCAATAGCATCTATCCGAAGCACCGCAGCCCACTTACTTTACCGTTCACAACCTTATATTGCCGATACAACACAGAAATTGAATCGAGATTAAATATTTTGTTCATTAAGCACACGTTCACATCTGTGACAACTGGGCCCACCGTCATCTCATTAAATCTCTCCTGGGAGACCAGTAGCTTGTATCCGACGCACCGCAGCCCACTTACTTTACCCTTCACAACCTTATATTGCCGATACAACACAGAAATTAAATCGAGATTAAATATTTTGTTCATCAAGCACACGTTCACATCTGTGACAACTGGGCCCACCGTCATCTCATTAAATCTCTCCTGGGAGACCAGTAGTTTGTATCCGATGCACCGCAGCCCACTTACTTTACCCATCACAACCTTATATTGCCGATACAACACAGATATTGCATCGAGATTAAAAATTTTGTTCATCAAGCACACATTCACATCTGTGACAACTGGGCCCACCGTCATCTCACTAAATCTCTCTTGGAAGCCCAAAAGCTTGTTTCCGACGCGCCGCAGCCCACTTACTTTATCCTGCACAACCTTATATTGCCGATACCACACAGAATTTGCATCGAGATTAAATATTTTGTTCATGAAGCTCACGTTCACATCTGTGACAACTGGGCCCACCGTCATCTCATTAAATCTCTCCTGGGAGAACAGTAGCTTTTATCCGACGCACCGCAGCCCACTTACTTTACCCTTCACAACCTTATATTGCCGATACAACACAGAAATTGCATCGAGATTAATTATTTTGTTCATCAAGCACACGTTCACATCTGGGCGAAACGGGCCCACCGTCATCTCATTACATCTCTCCTGGGAGCCCAGTAGCTTTTATCCGACCGACCACAGCCCTCTTACTTTACCCTTCACAACCTTATATTGCCGATACAACACAGAAATAGAGTCGAGTTTAAATGTTTTGTTGAACAATCACATGTTACATCTGTGACAACGGGGCCCACCGTCATCTCATTAAATCTCTCCTGGGAGACCAGTAGTTTGTATCCGACGCACCGCAGCCCACTTACTTTAGCTTTCCAACCTTATATTGCCGATACAACACAGAAATTTCATCGAGATTAAATATTTTGTTCATCAAGCACACTTTCACATCTGTGACAACTGGGCCCACCGTCATCTCATTAAATCTCTCCTGATAGACCAGTAGCTTGTATCCGACGCACCACACCCCACTTACTTTACCCTTCACAACCTTATATTGCCGATACAACACAGAAATTGCATCGAGATTAGATATTTTGTTCATCAAGCACACGTTCACATCTGTGACAACTGGGGCCACCGTCATCTCAATAAATCCCTCCTGGGAGACCAGTAGCTTCTTTCCGATATACCGCAGCCTACTTACTTTACCCTTCACAACCTCATATTGCCGATACAACACAGAAATTGCATCGAGATTAAATATTTTGTTCATCAAGCACACGGTCACATCAGTGACAACTGGGCCCACCGTCATCTCATTACATCTCTCCTGGGAGACCAATAGCAACTATCCGAAGCACCGCAGCCCACTTACTTTACCCTTCACATCCTTATATTGCCGATACAACACAGAAATTGCATCCAGATTAAATATTTTGTTCATCAAGCACACGTTCACATCTGTGACAACTCGGCCCACCGTCATCTCATTAAATCTCTCCTCGGAGACCAGTAGCTTGTATCCGACGCACCGCAGCCCACTTACTTTACCCTTCACAACCTTATATTGCCGATACAACACAGATATTGCATCGAGATTAAATATTTTGTTCATGAAGCACACATTCACATCTGTGACAACCGGGCCCACCGTCATCTCGCTAAATCTCTCTTGGAAGCCCAGTAGCTTGTATCCGACGCACCGCAGCCCACTTACTTTACCGTTCGCAACCGTATATTGCCGATACAACACAGAAATTGCATCGAGATTAAATATTTTGTTCATCAAGCACACGTTCACATCTGTGACAACTAGGCCCACGGTCATCTCACTAAATCACTCTTGGAAGCCCAGTAGCTTGTATCCGACGCACCGCAGCCCACTTACTTTACCCTTCACAACCTTATATTGCCGATACAACACAGAAATTGAATCGAGATTAAATATTTTGTTTATCGAGCACACGTTCACATCTGTGACAACCGGGCCCACCGTCATCTCATTAAATCTCTCCTGGGAGACCAGTAGCTTGTATCCGACGCACCACACCCCACTTACTTTACCCTTCACAACCTTACATTGCCGATACAACACAGAAATTGCATCGAGATTAGATATTTTGTTCATCAAGCACACGTTCACATCTGTGACAACTGGGGCCACCGTCATCTCAATAAATCCCTCCTGGGAGACCAGTAGCTTCTTTCCGAAATACCGCAGCCTACTTACTTTACCCTTCACAACCTCATATTGCCAATACAACACAGAAATTGCATCGAGATTAATTATTTTGTTCATCAAGCACACGGTCACATCAGTGACAACTGGGCCCACCGTCATCCTATTTCATCTCTCCTGGGAGACCAATAGCAAATATCCGACGCACCGCAGCCCACTTACTTTACCCTTCACATCCTTATATTGCCGATACAACACAGAAATTGCATCGAGATTAAATATTTTGTTCATCAAGCACACGTTCACATCTGTGACAACTCGGCCCACCGTCATCTCATTAAATCTCTCCTGGGAGACCAGTAGCTTGTATCCGACGCACCGCAGCCCACTTACTTTACCCTTCACAACCTTATATTGCCGATACAACACAGAAATTGCATCGAGATTAATTATTTTGTTCATCAAGCACACGTTCACATCTGTGACAACCGGGCCCACCGTCATCTCGCTAAATCTCTCTTGGAAGCCCAGTAGCTTGTATCCGACGCACCGCAGCAGACTTACTTTACCGTTCGCAACCGTATATTGCCGATACAACACAGAAATTGCATCGAGATTAAATATTTTGTTCATCAAGCACACGTTCACATCTGTGACAACTGGGCCCACGGTCATCTCACTAAATCACTCTTGGAAGCCCAGTAGCTTGTATCCGACGCACCGCAGCCCACTTACTTTACCCTTCACAACCTTATATTGCCGATACAACACAGAAATTGAATCGAGATTAAATATTTTGTTTATCGAGCACACGTTCACATCTGTGACAACCGGGCCCACCGTCATCTCATTACATCTCTCCTGGGAGACCAGTAGCTTGTATCCGACGCACCACACCCCACTTACTTTACCCTTCACAACCTTATATTGCCGATACAACACAGAAATTGCATCGAGATTAGATATTTTGTTCATCAAGCACACGTTCACATCTGTGACAACTGGGGCCACCGTCATCTCAATAAATCCCTCCTGGGAGACCAGTAGCTTCTTTCCGACATACCGCAGCCTACTTACTTTACCCTTCACAACCTCATATTGCCAATACAACACAGAAATTGCATCGAGATTAATTATTTTGTTCATCAAGCACACGGTCACATCAGTGACAACTGGGCCCACCGTCATCCTATTTCATCTCTCCTGGGAGACCAATAGCAACTATCCGACGCACCGCAGCCCACTTACTTTACCCTTCACATCCTTATATTGCCGATACAACACAGAAATTGCATCGAGATTAAATATTTTGTTCATCAAGCACACGTTCACATCTGTGACAACTCGGCCCACCGTCATCTCATTAAATCTCTCCTGGGAGACCAGTAGCTTGTATCCGACGCACCGCAGCCCACTTACTTTGCCCTTCACAACCTTATATTGCCGATACAACGCAGATATTGCATCGAGATTAAATATTTTGTTCATCAAGCACACATTCACATCTGTGACAACCGGGCCCACCGTCATCTCGCTAAATCTCTCTTGGAAGCCCAGTAGCTTGTAACCGACGCACCGCAGCCCACTTACTTTATCCTTCACAACCTTATATTGCCGATACCACACAGAATTTGCATCGAGATAAAATATTTTGTTCATCAAGCACACAGTCACATCAGTGACAACTGGGCCCACCGTCATCCTATTTCATCTCTCCTGGGAGACCAATAGCAACTATCCGACGCACCGCAGCCCACTTACTTTACCCTTCACAACCTCATATTGCCGATACAACACAGATATTGCATCGAGATTAAATATTTTGTTCATCAAGCACACATTCACATCTGTGACAACCGGGCCCACCGTCATCTCGCTAAATCTCTCTTGGAAGCCCAGTAGCTTGTAATCGACGCACCGCAGCCCACTTACTTTATCCTTCACAACCTTATATTTCCGATACCACACAGAATTTGCATCGAGATTAAATATTTTGTTCATCAAGCTCACTTTCACATCTGTGACAACTGGGCCCACCGTCATCTCATTAAATCTCTCCTGCGAGACCAGTAGCTTGTATCCGACGCACCGCAGCCCACTTACTTTACCCTTCACAACCTTATGTAACGTCTTGTAATAAACAAAGACAATATATTATGTAATAATTAAAATATTAGATGTGTCATATTGTGTCATTATGTAAAATTATGTATTATTTTCTTTATTTTTTATTTTTGAGAACGTCTGTGTCGGCGAATAATAAGACCGACACAGAAGATAAATGTTGTACAAAGATCACCAAATGAATTTGTATATAAGGCATGATGTAAAGCAATGTCTTTGTCTTCTTAATCTAAAAGCTGTGAGAGAAAGATCTCCTGTTATTGTCGTAGAGAGCGCGAAGGTAGCATTCTTTTGTCGAGATTGTGAATTGGACGCCATTGCGCGTGAATGTACACAGGTCTGTAATTATTAAGATATTTAAATGTTTAAATAGAGTTGTTTAAATGAAAACTTGTATTACTTAAATGTTAAAGTGTGCCTGCCTATTATCCCATCCTGTTAAGATGTTTTTCAGCCATATAAAAATATTATCTGTGGAGCTGAGCTGTGTGGAGAAAGAAGAGCCGCTGCCGCGGCATATTTAAACGACTTACAATATAGTCGAGTATACCGCAAGGAAGCGGTAAAATAATAGTAAAAAATAATATTATTTCTTTTAGCTCCCAGGCTGGCAGTGAAGATCAGCAGATTTTATGATGTGTTGCAGGTTGACGCGGGCTGCTGATAGGATATAATTTTCAGTGCAAATAATTTTATGTACCTAAAGAATCTGATAGGAAACTTGCTGTGCTCCGTTCTGACCACGGCTAAATTTTATAGTGAATACGTAATTTTCTTTAATGAGAGTCTCATGTTCTTGGGCTAGCCGTGGTATGAAATAGCATTTTAGTAAGAAATAAAATCCACTGCAGACTTGTATTTGTGAACGATCGTACGAACTGTAACATCAGTGATCATAGGACATTAATTTCAACTTTGAATAATTACGAAGTAGGAAAGATATATTGATACTTAGCATGAGTTGCAGTTACTAAAAAATCGTTCTTTAAATTGTAGGCCAGATTCAGAACAATAATACTTCCATCATTTTATTTTGCTAAAAAAGGTAACGATGATAAAGCAATTAAAAGCACAGCATTGTTAAAAGAATTTCACGTCACTCTTTCCATATATGCGTTGTTACGTTAATAATAATTAAAAATAATTAAATAAACCAGAAGGAGCAAAAACAATTTTTATAAAAGCAACAATTAACGAAAGGGCAGTCAGCAACAGCAATAGTAGTTTTTTTTAGAGAGACGTGAAACTGTCGCCCAAAAACGCGGGGCCCGAATTTGCAGTGGCCACAATTATAAAATTTTATGTATTTTCTTTCAGTGTCTATTGCTATGTAGGTGTATATGTATATGTATTTAGTGTTAAATGTATGTATATCATGATCTATGCTATGTATTAATGAATGTTCAAACACTCTTACATGACAAAACGTACTACTGCAAGCGAGTTTGAGAAGACGATCCTGATTGTACTGAGAAGTTCTAACGACTACGTAATCCGGGGGCAGCCGGACCCCGAGATAATAGAAACTAAAGGTAAGACTACAGTGTAGTTGTCCTGTTTGTAGAAGTTGAGCTCCAGTGAAGTAATCTCATATCGCTAGTGGTGTGCATACTGTACGTAGTTTGATGTTAGTATTTGTGACAGGACAAAGTTGATGTAGATAGTAATTTTTAGTGTGCAGTGTAGTGTATATAAAGTGATGTATTTTGTGTGCAAGGGGAAAAACTGTTAGATTTTGTGTTTTAGTAAGCAATTTAGGAATATGGTTAAGTTGCGTGGTCAACGTCCGAGCAATATGGATATTGAAGAACAACAATTAGCTAGTGAAGGAAATGTGGAACCGGGTGCCTCAAGTAGTACTAGTACTCTCTTTGAAGATATAACTGGCGAAAATGTGGGGGCAGGGCCACAGGAAGTAGTGCCACCGCCCACTAGTCATCAAGTTGATGTAGATAAAGAAATTGTACCACCACCAGAAAAGCAGGAACCAGAGAGTGGTAATCTGCCTGGTGGGTATTCAATTCAGACTATATTAGAGCGTGTGCTAGATTACCAGGCAAAATTTGCGCAACAGCAAGTTGAGCGAGATCGCCAACAAGCTGAACGAGATCGCCAGCAAGCCGAGCGAGATCGCCAGCAAGCTGAGCGAGACCAGCAACTTGTGCAATCGATAGAAAGTATGAAAAAAGAGATAGCAGATATGAAAAAGAATTACGAGTCGATACCTAAGGCCGTGCAGGAGCTGACTGAACAGGTCACCCACCTGCAAGTAGCAAACACTAACATGGTAGATGAAATAGGTGTCTTAGCCAACAGAGTAGAAAAGCTAGAAATAGATTCCACACAGATTGTAGAGCAGAAGTGGAATGAACAGGCAAATAAAATTGAAACAGAATTTAACTCATGGCTAGAAGTGAAGGAGACTGAGATTGACACGAATATTAATTCTAAAGTAGAAGCAGCAATAGCAAATAGAGATTCAGAATCGTTCAGTACCGCCGTAAATAGTCAGGTACAGAACGATGTGCAAACCATTAAACAAATACTCAGTGAGGATATTCCGCAGTGGCAAGTGAATGTTAACAAACGGATATCCGATCTGGAGAAGGGTTTAGCACAAACCAGGAAACAAGTGGAACAGGAACCTCTGTCGCCAACAGCCCATGGTTTTGGCAACGCACAAACTTATATGCGATACAACAATGGGGAATCTGTAGTCGATAATGCGAAGAGCTGTAGCTCCGGTTCGGAGCACACAGCATATGTCCCAGCAGCGAACCCATGTAGTTCAAAAATATTAGTGGAAGAAAGTTTAATTAAAAATAGACAATTTCAAACATTTACTACTGAAAGGAAATCAGTACACCCAGTGGTATTTATAAAAAGCTTTAAAAATATCTTACCCAGTGTATGGAACGAAACACAGAAAATACAATACGTAATGTCGTACATTCAAGGTGACGCAGCACTGTGGGCTACAGAAGTAGCAGACAGCTGCAAGACATACGAACAGTTTGAAAGGGCATTTTTATCGAAATATTGGTCGCCGTGTATACAAGAGCGACTAAGAAAAGAGGTATATAATCCCGAACCGTACTCACCCCGTCTTGGGAATTTGAGGCGGTACTTTGAAAAATATATAAACAAAACACGCTACTGGGACGAGCCTATATCACCGAGAGACATAATAAGACTACTCAAATCCCATTTACCAATTCAGATCAAGGAGAAGTTAATACATGTACCAGAAAGCGACATGGAAAACTTCCTGTCGGTCCTAGATTACATAGATTTGATACAGGAAGATGTAAAATCGGCGTGCGACCATTTGCGGAATAATGGGTCGGGATGTAATCACGACAGAAACAGTAGTGCACAGAACCACAACCATAGAAATGGTGGGGGTGGTAGCAAGCGACAAGAACAATCGCAAAATGGTAGTAACGGTAGAGGCCAAAACGGGTATGGACAACCAAATTATAACAAAAAGCGTCGATTTGACGACAGATACGAAGCCGGAATATCAGGGACCAACCGCTGGAAAAATGCGCGAGGTCAGTGGCAGAGTAATTATAATGATAGTAATCGAAATTGGCAACAGAATCAGTGTAGAAGCCCAGAGCGACAGGCTAGTGACCGGTATGACAACAATAGACCACCACCGCAAAACGCGCCTATTGCGCAGCCGTGGCGGCCTACAAATCAGAACGTACATATAGTGGAGGTCGCGGACAATAGCCGTCCAAGTACCTCCCAAGTAACTAATCCAACAAACTAGAATCGGCCTCGATATGCTCTCCATCGACGGCCGAGGGATGGAGTGAGAGCAACTCGAGTAATAACAGTAATAGACCTGGGATACGCATGCTGCGATACAACGAAGGTGTCAGTATGGATAAAGATCTGCTGAACGAACCGCACGAATGTAAGAAGGATAATAACGAAAATGTGCAAGCTATTATTGAAGCTAGAATCAATGATGTTGCAGTAAACATAATTATCGACACAGGTGCCTCAGTAAGTGTGATGAGTATGGAGCTATTTAAAGCACTGGGAAAGGGACATAGTATTCCGACCTTCCCGGTTAATAATTGTAAGGTGTCTGGAGCCATTAGTGCACAGAGCCAATCAGTTAAGTACCAGGTGCAGGTGGAGATTTATAAGGAGGGCGAAGCCATAGTGAGCTCGTTCCTCGTGGTTAAAGGATTGAAGGTGGCCTGCATTCTGGGAATAGATTTTCTCCGTGAGAGGGACGCATTGATCGACCCCTCCGTGGGGAAACTAAGCATAATTAATAGGGGTAGAAGGATTGAATTATCTATGATGAAATCGAAGGAGGTACTTGTGCCGTGCTGTAATCGAATCGATATCAAAGGTAGGAACCCTTGGGTACTACACATCGATGATTTTTCACATGCAACAGACCTCTATTACCCGAACTTAGAGGATCAAAATTTCGAAACAAATGTTGAGGCATTTCAGACTAAAGTGCACGAATCGGAAGGTTTAAATGATACGCAAAAGCAACAGTTGACGCAGCTGCTATCGGAATATACTATGGTATTTACCGACCGTCCAGGAATAGTCAAAGGGTACCACTATCACATAGAGGTGATACCCCATAATACATACTGTCGCGCAACCTACTCCATCCCTTGGTCGAGGAGGGAATTCGTAGCTAAAGAGATTCAGAAGACGTGAAGTTATTTATTCAGTGACACATAATATATAAAGAGTAATAGGTGTAAAAAGATTTTAATTGTGTTTTAGAATATAAGTGTGTTAGTATTTAGAAAGAAATTTGTGTGTAATGAAGTTGGGAGGAAGTGGAACCAGAAAGTGAGCAATAGCTTACACAGGACAGATTTTGTTTACAGACAATTAGTCATTAAGATATTATGTGCTTATTAAAAAATGAACAATTTTCTTGTTGTATAAAGGATTAATTTCTTGAACCATTTTCTATGTGTAGTGTGTAAGTGCAATCAATGATGCAACCTTATAGAGTAAGGGAATTGCTGTAATTGTATTAGGATAAGAAACCCTGAGAGAGAGAGTCTTTACTAGCCAGACATTGACTTTGCAATATGCGACAATGATGTAATGTGATGTTGGCTGCCAGTAGTGATTTGAGAACGACACTGGAGCAGAACCTAATTAAAAACGAGCCCGTTCCGTGGAAACTCCGTTCTGTATGTAGCAATGCTTCAATTGAAGCCTGTGTACTTGGTACACGACCTTGAATATTCATTACGCGATACGCGAGTTAAGTCAGACAATGCAGAACCTACACTGTAGTCATATAGGAAAAATCATTAAAAATAATGTTATTGCTGAACGAAGTATTTATTGAACAATATGCCCGAGTCAAGCTGTCATGCACATGGTAAAATCTGTTTGATAGATGGGTGATAATCAGGCAAGCTACACTAAGAAAAAAAAAAATATGTATAAAAAAAAAAAAATTCACACACCGTTAAAAAAAAAATTTTACAAAAGGGACAAATACGCCTAGCAACAATATGAAGAGTATGTTGTGATAAAGTGAAAACAAATAAATGCTATGTAAATCAGAGTGACTATGCAAAGAACAGTTAAAAGGTGTTAAAAAATAAACTGTGTGCATAAACACTTAAGGACAGGACGGAATATTGTGTGTAGTAGGGACAGAAAATGACTGTTGTATCTGCACCAATATATACGTCGATAAATCTAGTGTTGAGTGATAGACTGTCCTAGTGCAGCGCTCAACGAACAATAGACAGTGTATAAAAACAGTAGTTATTGACCCGTTCGGAGACGATTTACACAAACATCGCTCAACGGAGACATGTAGTATGAGTGTAACGAACCATTTTCGCGTGTTGAAAGACGCTCTGGCAGTGCATCAACCGTGGAAGTGAATGAAAACGTGTAGTACAATGTGCGTGTGACGAACTCTGAATACCAGTGTCACGATGCCACAAAAAAACCTGTTATCACGACAAAACATCCTGTGCATACCAGTGAAGCGACGGCTTACTGAACAATAAACGCTTTTAACAAATTGCCTCTTCTTCCACAGCTAGTAATCTGTGTCCTTAAAGACAGTACACCGTTGTGGAATGTTTGTTTCATGCGCCACGACGGGGAGCCATGCGGAGAAGCAGAGACGAGTGCCGTGCCGCCATCCAGCCGGTTGCGGTAAACCACTGCCACTCGCCGACAACAGCGAATGGTTCAGCGCGGTTCGCGACTGCTTGGGCGCCACGCTAGCACGACCTCACGGTTATTGAGAGCCGGTCGTCGAACCCAGCGGCCGTCGGTACGCGGCGTTCCAGACGACGCTACTCAACAATTGCTTCGCGCCGCCAGCTCCATACCACATTGTTGTCATTCAAATGAACTATTAACTATATGTATAATGTGCTAACATGAATGGTGTTTAATGGACACGCAATGACGTGATAAACATTTTTTTTGTTGTTATCCAACACGAACTCACAATATTCATGGATTTAGTGATGTATCGATCTAATATGTTTGCGTCATGTTAATGAAAGGTACTCGCACGAATGCTAGACATTTTAAACCAACTGTCGCGAGTAAGTGCAAAGACGGTTCATTATACTATTGTAAAAATGTGTAATAAGTGACTTTCATAACAATCCAGAATACAAGTAGTATATTGATAACAAAGAGACTAAAAGTGTAGCATGATATCACAAATAGCCTTTGTTATATGTGGACATTGAATAGAGTCTAAACTTTTCGTGAGATGACCATGGCTCCGGCGCAGTTTTCCCAGGTTTTCTGATCGCACGTAGCCCGAATGGGGGAGCCAAATAAATGTAATGACCCTGGGACTAGGTTGACGGTCACCTCGCAAAGTGTAAGAACAGTATACGAAGTGTAATTAAACCTACAGTGTAAAAGAACTGAGTAGTGTAAAGTGAATGTTCCAACCAAAGTAATAAACCATAAACAAGACAGACGTTAGTGGCAGCATATTGCCGAACATTTTCATCGTTAGTCAAATGCTGCCAGGGGGCAGTGTAACGTCTTGTAATAAACAAAGACAATATATTATGTAATAATTAAAATATTAGATGTGTCATATTGTGTCATTATGTAAAATTATGTATTATTTTCTTTATTTTTTATTTTTGAGAACGTCTGTGTCGGCGAATAATAAGACCGACACAGAAGATAAATGTTGTACAAAGATCACCAAATGAATTTGTATATAAGGCATGATGTAAAGCAATGTCTTTGTCTTCTTAATCTAAAAGCTGTGAGAGAAAGATCTCCTGTTATTGTCGTAGAGAGCGCGAAGGTAGCATTCTTTTGTCGAGATTGTGAATTGGACGCCATTGCGCGTGAATGTACACAGGTCTGTAATTATTAAGATATTTAAATGTTTAAATAGAGTTGTTTAAATGAAAACTTGTATTGCTTAAATGTTAAAGTGTGCCTGCCTATTATCCCATCCTGTTAAGATATTTTTCAGCCATATAAAAATATTATCTGTGGAGCTGAGCTGTGTGGAGAAAGAAGAGCCGCTGCCGCGGCATATTTAAACGACTTACAATATAGTCGAGTATACCGCAAGGAAGCGGTAAAATAATAGTAAAAAATAATATTATTTCTTTTAGCTCCCAGGCTGGCAGTGAAGATCAGCAGATTTTATGATGTGTTGCAGGTTGACGCGGGCTGCTGATAGGATATAATTTTCAGTGCAAATAATTTTATGTACCTAAAGAATCTGATAGGAAACTTGCTGTGCTCCGTTCTGACCACGGCTAAATTTTATAGTGAATACGTAATTTTCTTTAATGAGAGTCTCATGTTCTTGGGCTAGCCGTGGTATGAAATAGCATTTTAGTAAGAAATAAAATCCACTGCAGACTTGTATTTGTGAACGATCGTACGAACTGTAACATCAGTGATCATAGGACATTAATTTCAACTTTGAATAATTACGAAGTAGGAAAGATATATTGATACTTAGCATGAGTTGCAGTTACTAAAAAATCGTTCTTTAAATTGTAGGCCAGATTCAGAACAATAATACTTCCATCATTTTATTTTGCTAAAAAAGGTAACGATGATAAAGCAATTAAAAGCACAGCATTGTTAAAAGAATTTCACGTCACTCTTTCCATATATGCGTTGTTACGTTAATAATAATTAAAAATAATTAAATAAACCAGAAGGAGCAAAAACAATTTTTATAAAAGCAACAATTAACGAAAGGGCAGTCAGCAACAGCAATAGTTTTTTTTTCAGAGAGACGTGAAACTTATAATGCCGATACAACACAGAAATTGAATCGAGATTAAATATTTTGTTCATCAAGCACACGTTCACATCTGTGACAACTGGGCCCACCGTCAACTCATTAAATCTCTCCTGGGAGACAAGTAGCTTGTATCCGACGCACCACACCCCACTTACGTTACCCTTCACAACCTTATATTGCCGATAGAACACAGAAATTGCGTCGAGATTGAATATTTTGTTCATCAAGCACACGTTCACATCAGTGACAACTGTGCCCACCGTCAACTCATTAAACCTCTCCTGGGAGACCAATAGCATCTATCCGAAGCACCGCAGCCCACTTACTTTACCGTTCACAACCTTATATTGCCGATACAACACAGAAATTGAATCGAGATTAAATATTTTGTTCATCAAGCACATGTTCACATCTGTGACAACTGGGCCCACCGTCATCTCATTAAATCTCTCCTGGGAGACCAGTAGCTTGTATCCGACGCACCACACCCCACTTACGTTATCCTTCACAACCTTATATTGCCGATACAACACAGAAATTGCGTCGAGATTGAATATTTTTTTCATCAAGCACAAGTTCACATCAGTGACAACTGGGCCCACCGTCAACTCATTAAACCTCTCCTGGGAGACCAATAGCATCTATCCGAAGCACCGCAGCCCACTTACTTTACCGTTCACAACCTTATATTGCCGATACAACACAGAAATTGAATCGAGATTAAATATTTTGTTCATCAAGCACACGTTCACATCTGTGACAACTGGGCCCACCGTCATCTCATTAAATCTCTCCTGGGAGACCAGTAGTTTGTATCCGATGCACCGCAGCCCACTTACTTTACCCATCACAACCTTATATTGCCGATACAACACAGATATTGCATCGAGATTAAAAATTTTGTTCATCAAGCACACATTCACATCTGTGACAACTGGGCCCACCGTCATCTCACTAAATCTCTCTTGGAAGCCCGGTAGCTTGTTTCCGACGCGCCGCAGCCCACTTACTTTATCCTGCACAACCTTATATTGCCGATACCACACAGAATTTGCATCGAGATTAAATATTTTGTTCATCAAGCTCACGTTCACATCTGTGACAACTGGGCCCACCGTCATCTCATTAAATCTCTCCTGGGAGAACAGTAGCTTGTATCCGACGCACCGCAGCCCACTTACTTTACCCTTCACAACCTTATATTGCCGATACAACACAGATATTGCATCGAGATTAAATATTTTGTTCATCAAGCACACGTTCACATCTGGGCGAAACGGGCCCACCGTCATCTCATTACATCTCTCCTGGGAGCCCAGTAGCTTTTATCCGACCGACCACAGCCCTCTTACTTTACCCTTCACAACCTTATATTGCCGATACAACACAGAAATAGAGTCGAGTTTAAATGTTTTGTTGAACAATCACATGTTACATCTGTGACAACGGGGCCCACCGTCATCTCATTAAATCTCTCCTGGGAGACCAGTAGTTTGTATCCGACTCACCGCAGCCCACTTACTTTAGCTTTCCAACCTTATATTGCCGATACAACACAGAAATTTCATCGAGATTAAATATTTTGTTCATCAAGCACACTTTCACATCTGTGACAACTGGGCCCACCGTCATCTCATTAAATCTCTCCTGATAGACCAGTAGCTTGTATCCGACGCACCACACCCCACTTACTTTACCCTTCACAACCTTATATTGCCGATACAACACAGAAATTGCATCGAGATTAGATATTTTGTTCATCAAGCACACGTTCACATCTGTGACAACTGGGGCCACCGTCATCTCAATAAATCCCTCCTGGGAGACCAGTAGCTTCTTTCCGATAAACCGCAGCCTACTTACTTTACCCTTCACAACCTCATATTGCCGATACAACACAGAAATTTCATCGAGATTAAATATTTTGTTCATCAAGCACACTTTCACATCTGTGACAACCGGGCCCACCGTCATCTCGCTAAATCTCTCTTGGAAGCCCAGTAGCTTGTATCCGACGCACCGCAGCCCACTTACTTTACCGTTCGCAACCGTATATTGCCGATACAACACAGAAATTGCATCGAGATTAAATATTTTGTTCATCAAGCACACGTTCACATCTGTGACAACTGGGCCCACCGTCATCTCACTAAATCACTCTTGGAAGCCCAGTAGCTTGTATCCGACGCACCGCAGCCCACTTACTTTACCCTTCACAACCTTATATTGCCGATACAACACAGAAATTGAATCGAGATTAAATATTTTGTTTATCGAGCACACGTTCACATCTGTGACAACCGGGCCCACCGTCATCTCATTAAATCTCTCCTGGGAGACCAGTAGCTTGTATCCGACGCACCACACCCCACTTACTTTACCCTTCACAACCTTATATTGCCGATACAACACAGAAATTGCATCGAGATTAGATATTTTGTTCATCAAGCACACGTTCACATCTGTGACAACTGGGGCCAGCGTCATCTCAATAAATCCCTCCTGGGAGACCAGTAGCTTCTTTCCGATATACCGCAGCCTACTTACTTTACCCTTCACAACCTCATATTGCCAATACAACACAGAAATTGCATCGAGATTAATTATTTTGTTCATCAAGCACACGGTCACATCAGTGACAACTGGGCCCACCGTCATCCTATTTCATCTCTCCTGGGAGACCAATAGCAACTATCCGACGCACCGCAGCCCACTTACTTTACCCTTCACATCCTTATATTGCCGATACAACACAGAAATTGAATCGAGATTAAATATTTTGTTCATCAAGCTCACGTTCACATCTGTGACAACTCGGCCCACCGTCATCTCATTAAATCTCTCCTGGGAGACCAGTAGCTTGTATCCGACGCACCGCAGCCCACTTACTTTACCCTTCACAACCTTATATTGCCGATACAACACAGAAATGGCATCGAGATTAATTATTTTGTTCATCAAGCACACGTTCACATCTGTGACAACTGGGCCCACGGTCATCTCACTAAATCACTCTTGGAAGCCCAGTAGCTTGTATCCGACGCACCGCAGCCCACTTACTTTACCCTTCACAACCTTATATTGGCGATTGTTGTTGTTGTGGTCTTCAGTCCTGAGACTGGTTTGATGCAGCTCTCCATGCTACTCTATCCTGTGCAAGCTTCTTCATCTCCCAGTATCTACTGCAACCTACATCCTTCTGAATCTGCTTAGTGTATTGATCTCTTGGTCTCCCTCTACGATTTTTACCCTCCACGCTGCCCTCCAATGCTAAATTTGTGATCCCTTGATGCCTCAAAACATGTCCTACCAACCGATCCCTTCTCCTAGTCAAGTTGTGCCACAAACTTCTCTTCTCCCCAATCCTATTCAATACCTCCTCATTAGTTACGTGATCTACCCACCTTATCTTCAGCATTCTTCTGTAGCACCACATTTCGAAAGCTTCTATTCTCTTCTTGTCCAAACTGGTTATCGTCCATGTTTCACTTCCATACATGGCTACACTCCATACAAATACTTTCAGAAACGACTTCCTGACACTTAAATCTATACTCGATGTTAACAAATTTCTCTTCTTCAGAAACGATTTCCTTGCCATTGCCAGTCTACATTTTATATCCTCTCTACTTCGACCATCATCAGTTATTTTACTCCCTAAATAGCAAAACTCCTTTACTACTTTAAGTGTCTCATTTCCTAATCTAATCCCCTCAGCATCACCCGATTTAATTTGACTACATTCCATTATCCTCGTTTTGCTTTTGTTGATGTTCATCTTATATCCTCCTTTCAAGACACTGTCCATTCCGTTCAACTGCTCTTCCAAGTCCTTTGCTGTCTCTGACAGAATTACAATGTCATCGGCGAACCTCAAAGTTTTTACTCCTTCTCCATGAATTTTAATACCTACTCCGAATTTTTCTTTTGTTTCCTTTACTGCTTGCTCAATATACAGATTGAATAACATCGGGGAGAGGCTACAACCCTGTCTCACTCCTTTCCCAACCACTGCTTCCCTTTCATGCCCCTCGACTCTTATAACTGCCATCTGGTTTCTGTACAAATTGTAAATAGCCTTTCGCTCCCTGTATTTTACCCCTGCCACCTTCAGAATTTGAAAGAGAGTATTCCAGTTAACGTTGTCAAAAGCTTTCTCTAAGTCTACAAATGCTAGAAACGTAGGTTTGCCTTTTCTTAATCTTTCTTCTAAGATAAGTCTTAAGGTTAGTATGGCCTCACGTGTTCCAACATTTCTACGGAATCCAAACTGATCTTCCCCGAGGTCCGCTTCTACCAGTTTTTCCATTCGTCTGTAAAGAATTCGCGTTAGTATTTTGCAGCTGTGACTTATTAAACTGATAGTTCGGTAATTTTCACATCTGTCAACACCTGCTTTCTTTGGTATTGGAATTATTATATTCTTCTTGAAGTCTGTGGGTATTTCGCCTGTCTCATACATCTTGCTCACCAGATGGTAGAGTTTTGTCATAACTGGCTCTCCCAAGGCCATCAGTAGTTCTAATGGAATGTTGTCTACTCCCGGGGCCTTGTTTCCACTCAGGTCTTTCAGTGCTCTGTCAAACTCTTCACGCAGTATCTTATCTCCCATTTCATCTTCATCTACATCCTCTTCCATTTCCATAATACAGTCCTCAAGTACATCGCCCTTATATAAACCCTCTATATACTCCTTCCACCTTTCTGCCTTCCCTTCTTTGCTTAGAACTGGGTTGCCATCTGAGCTCTTGATATTCATACAAGTGGTTCTCTTCTCTCCAAAGGTCTCTTTAATTTTCCTGTAGGCAGTATCTATCTTACCCCTAGTGAGACAAGCCTCTACATCCTTACATTTGTCCTCTAGCCATCCCTGCTTAGCCATTTTGCACTTTCTGTCGATCTCATTTTTGAGACATTTGTATTCCCTTTTGCCTGCTTCATTTAATGCATTTTTATATTTTCTCCTTTCATCAATTAAATTCAATATTTCTTCTGTTACCCAAGGATTTCTATTAGCCCTCGTCTTTTTACCTACTTGATCCTCTGCTGCCTTCACTACTTCATCCCTCAGAGCTACCCATTCTTCTTCTACTGTATTTCTTTCCCACATTCCTGTCAATTGTTCCCTTATGCTCTCCCTGAAACTCTCTACAACCTCTGGTTCTTTCAGTTTATCCAGGTCCCATCTCTTTAAATTCCCACCTTTTTGCAGTTTCTTCAGTTTCAATCTGCAGTTCATAACCAATAGATTGTGGTCAGAATCCACATCTGCCCCTGGAAATGTCTTACAATTTAAAACCTGGTTCCTAAATCTCTGTCTTACCATTATATAATCTATCTGATACCTATTAGTATCTCCAGGATTCTTCCAGGTATACAACCTTCTTTTATGATTCTTGAACCAAGTGTTAGCTATGATTAAGTTATGCTCTGTGCAAAATTCTACAAGGCGGCTTCCTCTTTCATTTCTTCCCCCCAATCCATATTCACCTACTATGTTTCCTTCTCTCCCTTTTCCTACTGACGAATTCCAGTCACCCATGACTATTAAATTTTCGTCTCCCTTCACTACCTGAATAATTTCTTTTATCTCGTCATACATTTCATCAATTTCTTCATCATCTGCAGAGCTAGTTGGCATATAAACTTGTACTACTGTAGTAGGCATGGGCTTTGTGTCTATCTTGGCCACAATAATGCGTTCACTATGCTGTTTGTAGTAGCTAACCCGCAGTCCTATTTTTTTATTCATTATTAAACCTACTCCTGCATTACCCTTATTTGATTTTGTATTTATAACCCTGTAATCACCTGACCAAAAGTCTTGTTCCTCCTGCCACCGAACTTCACTAATTCCCACTATATCTAACTTTAACCTATCCATTTCCCTTTTTAAATTTTCTAACCTACCTGCCCGATTAAGGGATCTCACATTCCATGCTCCGATCCGTAGAATGCCAGTTTTCTTTCTCCTGATAACGACGTCCTCTTGAGTAGTCCCCGCCCGGAGATCCGAATGGGGGACTATTTTACCTCCGGAATATTTTACCCAAGAGGACGCCATCATCATTTAATCATACAGTAAAGCTGCATGTCCTCGGGAAAAATTACGGCCGTAGTTTCCCCTTGCTTTCAGCCGTTCGCAGTACCAGCACAGCAAGGCCGTTTTGGTTAATGTTACAAGGCCAGATCAGTCAATCATCCAGACTGTTGCCCCTGCAACTACTGAAAAGGCTGCTGCCCCTCTTCAGGAACCACGTGTTTGTCTGGCCTCTCAACAGATACCCCTCCGTTGTGGTTGCACCTACGGTACGGCCATCTGTATCGCTGAGGCACGCAAGCCCCCCCACCAACGGCAAGGTCCATGGCTCATGGGGGAAGATATTGGCGATACAACACAGAAATTGAATCGAGATTAAATATTTAGTTTATCGAGCACACGTTCACATCTGTGACAACCGGGCCCACCGTCATCTCATTAAATCTCTCCTGATAGACCAGTAGCTTGTATCCGACGCACCACACCCCACTTACTTTACCCTTCACAACCTTATATTGCCGATACAACACAGATATTGCATCGAGATTAAATATTTTGTTCATCAAGCACACATTCACATCTGTGACAGCCGGGCCCACCGTCATCTCGCTAAATCTCTCTTGGAAGCCCAGTAGCTTGTAACCGACGCACCGCAGCCCACTTACTTTATCCTTCACAACCTTATATTGCCGATACCACACAGAATTTGCATCGAGATTAAATATTTTGTTCATCAAGCACACAGTCACATCAGTGACAACTGGGCTCACCGTCATCCTATTTCATCTCTCCTGGGAGACCAATAGCAACTATCCGACGCACCGCAGCCCACTTACTTTACCCTTCACAACCTCATATTGCCGATACAACACAGATATTGCATCGAGATTAAATATTTTGTTCATCAAGCACACATTCACATCTGTGACAACCGGGCCCACCGTCATCTCGCTAAATCTCTCTTGGAAGCCCAGTAGCTTGTAACCGACGCACCGCAGCCCACTTACTGTATCCTTCACAACCTTATATTGCCGATACCACACAGAATTTGCATCGAGATTAAATATTTTGTTCATCAAGCTCACGTTCACATCTGTGACAACTGGGCCCACCGTCATCTCATTAAATCTCTCCTGCGAGACCAGTAGCTTGTATCCGACGCACTGCAGCCCACTTACTTTACCCTTCACAACCTTATAATGCCGATACAATACAGAAATTGCATCGAGATCAAATATTTTGTTCATCAAGCACACGTTCACATCTGAGACAACTGGGCGCACCGTCATCTCATTAAATCTCTCCTGGGAGACCAGTAGCTTGTATCCGACGCACCGCAGACCACTTACTTTACCCTTCACAACCATATATTGCCGATACAACACAGAAATTGAATCGAGATTAAATATTTTGTTCATCAAGCACACGTTCACATCTGTGACAACTGGGCCCACCGTCAACTCATTAAATCTCTCCTGGGAGACCAGTAGCTTGTATCCGACGCACCACACCTTACTTACGTTACCCTTCACAACCCTATATTGCCGATAGAACACAGAAATTGCGTCGAGATTGAATATTTTGTTCATCAAGCACACGTTCACATCAGTGACAACTGTGCCCACCGTCAACTCATTAAACCTCTCCTGGGAGACCAATAGCATCTATCCGAAGCACCGCAGCCCACTTACTTTACCGTTCACAACCTTATATTGCCGATACAACACAGAAATTGAATTGAGATTAAATATTTTGTTCATCAAGCACACGTTCACATCTGTGACAACTGGGCCCACCGTCATCTCATTAAATCTCTCCTGGGAGGCCAGTAGCTTGTATCCGACGCACCACACCCCACTTACGTTATCCTTCACAACCTTATATTGCCGATACAACACAGAAATTGCGTCGAGATTGAATATTTTTTTCATCAAGCACAAGTTCACATCAGTGACAACTGGGCCCACCGTCAACTCATTAAACCTCTCCTGGGAGACCAATAGCATCTATCCGAAGCACCGCAGCCCACTTACTTTACCGTTCACAACCTTATATTGCCGATACAACACAGAAATTGAATCGAGATTAAATATTTTGTTCATCAAGCACGTGTTCACATCTGTGACAACTGGGCCCACCGTCATCTCATTAAATCTCTCCTGGGAGACCAGTAGCTTGTATCCGACGCACCGCAGCCCACTTACTTTACCCTTCACAACCTTATATTGCCGATACAACACAGAAATTAAATCGAGATTAAATATTTTGTTCATCAAGCACACGATCACATCTGTGACAACTGGGCCCACCGTCATCTCATTAAATCTCTCCTGGGAGACCAGTAGTTTGTATCCGATGCACCGCAGCCCACTTACTTTACCCATCACAACCTTATATTGCCGATACAACACAGATATTGCGTCGAGATTAAAAATTTTGTTCATCAAGCACACATTCACATCTGTGACAACTGGGCCCACCGTCATCTCACTAAATCTCTCTTGGAAGCCCAGTAGCTTGTTTCCGACGCGCCGCAGCCCACTTACTTCATCCTGCACAACCTTATATTGCCGACACCACACAGATATTGCATCGAGATTAAATATTTTGTTCATCATGCTCACGTTCACATCTGTGACAACTGGGCCCACCGTCATCTCATTAAATCTCTCCTGGGAGAACAGTAGCTTGTATCCGACGCACCGCAGCCCACTTACTTTACCCTTCACAACCTTATATTGCCGATACAACACAGAAATTGCATCGAGATTAATTATTTTGTTCATCAAGCACACGTTCACATCTGGGCGAAACGGGCCCAACGTCATCTCATTACATCTCTCCTGGGAGCCCAGTAGCTTTTATCCGACCGACCACAGCCCTCTTACTTTACCCTTCACAACCTTATATTGCCGATAGAACACAGAAATAGAGTCGAGTTTAAATGTTTTGTTGAACAATCACATGTTACATCTGTGACAACGGGGCCCACCGTCATCTCATTAAATCTCTCCTGGGAGACCAGTAGTTTGTATCCGACGCACCGCAGCCCACTTACTTTAGCTTTCCAACCTTATATTGCCGATACAACACAGAAATTTCATCGAGATTAAATATTTTGTTCATCAAGCACACTTTCACATCTGTGACAACTGGGCCCACCGTCATCTCATTAAATCTCTCCTGATAGACCAGTAGCTTGTATCCGACGCACCACACCCCACTTACTTTACCCTTCACAACCTTATATTGCCGATACAACACAGAAATTGCATCGAGATTAGATATTTTGTTCATCAAGCACACGTTCACATCTGTGACAACTGGGGCCACCGTCATCTCAATAAATCCCTCCTGGGAGACCAGTAGCTTCTTTCCGATACACCGCAGCCTACTTACTTTACCCTTCACAACCTCATATTGCCGATACAACACAGAAATTGCATCGAGATTAAATATTTTGTTCATCAAGCACACGGTCACATCAGTGACAACTGGGCCCACCGTCATCTCATTACATCTCTCCTGGGAGACCAATAGCAACTATCCGAAGCACCGCAGCCCACTTACTTTACCCTTCACATCCTTATATTGCCGATACAACACAGAAATTGCATCCAGATTAAATATTTTGTTCATCAAGCACACGTTCACATCTGTGACAACTCGGCCCACCGTCATCTCATTAAATCTCTCCTGGGAGACCAGTAGCTTGTATCCGACGCACCGCAGCCCACATACTTTAGCTTTCCAACCTTATATTGCCGATACAACACAGAAATTTCATCGAGATTAAATATTTTGTTCATGAAGCACACATTCACATCTGTGACAACCGGGCCCACCGTCATCTCGCTAAATCTCTCTTGGAAGCCCAGTAGCTTGTATCCGACGCACCGCAGCCCACTTACTTTACCGTTCGCAACCGTATATTGCCGATACAACACAGAAATTGCATCGAGATTAAATATTTTGTTCATCAAGCACACGTTCACATCTGTGACAACTGGGCCCACGGTCATCTCACTAAATCACTCTTGGAAGCCCAGTAGCTTGTATCCGACGCACCGCAGCCCACTTACTTTACCCTTCACAACCTTATATTGCCGATACAACACAGAAATTGAATCGAGATTAAATATTTTGTTTATCGAGCACACGTTCACATCTGTGACAACCGGGCCCACCGTCATCTCATTAAATCTCTCCTGGGAGACCAGTAGTTTCTATCCGACATACCGCAGCCTACTTACTTTACCCTTCACAACCTTATATTGCCGATACAACACAGAAATTGCATCGAGATTAAATATTTTGTTCATCAAGCACACGTTCACATCTGTGACAACTGGGCCCACCGTCATCCCATTAAATCTCTCCTGATAGACCAGTAGCTTGTATCCGACGCACCACACCCCACTTACTTTACCCTTCACAACCTTGTATTGCCGATACAACACAGAAATTGAATCGAGATTAAATATTTTGTTCATCAAGCACACGTTCACATCTGTGACAACCGGGCCCACCGTCATCTCATTAAATCTCTCCTGGGAGACCAGTAGTTTCTATCCGACATACCGCAGCCTTCTTACTTTACCCTTCACAACCTTATATTGCCGATACAACACAGAAATTGCATCGAGATTAAATATTTTGTTCATCAAGCACACGTTCACATCTGTGACAACTGGGCCCACCGTCATCTCATTAAATCTCTCCTGGGAGACCAGTAGCTTGTATCCGACGCACCACACCCCACTTACTGTACCCTTCACAACCTTATATTGCCGATACAACACAGAAATTGAATCGAGATTAAATATTTTGTTCATCAAGCACACGTTCACATATGTGACAACCGAGCCCACCGTCATCTCATTAAATCTCTCCTGTGAGACCAGTAGTTTCTATCCGACATACCACAGCCTACTTACTTTACCCTTCACTACCTTATATTGCTGATACAACACAGAAATTGCATCGTGATTAAATATTTTGTTCATCAAGCACACGTTCACATCTGTGACAACGGGCCCACCTTCATCTCATTAAATCTCTCCTGGGAGACCAGTAGCTTGTATCCGACGCACCACACCCCACTTACTTTACCCTTCACAACCTTATATTGCCGATACAACACAGAAATTGCATCGAGATTAAATATTTTGTTCATCAAGCACACATTCACATCTGTGACAACTGCACCCACCGTCATCTCACTAAATCACTCTTGGAAGCCCAGTAGCTTGAATCCGACGCACCGCAGCCCGCTTACTTTACCCTTCACAACCTTATATCGCCGATACAACACAGAAATTGAATCGAGATTACATATTTTGTTCATCAAGCACACGTTCACATCTGAGACAACTGGGGCCACCGTCATCTCAATAAATCACTCTTGGAAGCCCAGTAGCTTGTATCCGACGCACCGCAGCCCACTTACTTTTCCCTTCACAACCTTACATTGCCGATACAACACAGAAATTGCGTCGAGATTAAATATTTTGTTCATCAAGCACACATTCACATCTGTGACAACTGGGCCCACCGTCATCTCACTAAATCTCTCTTGGAAGCCCAGTAGCTTGTATCCGACGCACCGCAGCCCACTTACTTTACCCTTCACAACCTTATATTGCCGATACAACACAGAAATTGCGTCGAGATAAAATATTTTGTTCATCAAGCACACGTTCACATCTGTGACAACTGGGCCCACCGTCATCTCACTAAATCTCTCTTGGAAGCCCAGTAGCTTGTATCCGACGCACCGCAGACCACTTACTTTACCCTTGACAACCGTATATTGCCGATACAACACAGAAATTGCATCGAGATTAAATAATTTGTTCATCAAGCACACGTTCACATCTGTGACAACTGGGCCCACGGTCATCTCACTAATTCACTATTGGAAGCCCAGTAGCTTGTATCCGACGCACCGCAGCCCACTTACTTTACCCTATACAACCTTATATTGCCGATACAACACAAATTGCGTCGAGATTAAATATTTTGTTCATCAAGCACACGTTCACATCAGTGACAACTGGGCCCACCGTCAACTCATTAAATCTCTCCTGGGAGACCAATAGCATCTATCCGAAGCACCGCAGCCCACTTACTTTACCCATCACAACCTTATATTGCCGATACAACACAGAAATTGCATCGAGATTCAATATTTTGTTCATCAAGCACACGTTCACATCTGTGACAACTGGGCCCACCGTCATCTCATTAAATCGCTCCTGGGAGACCAGTAGCTTGTACCCGACGCACCGCAGCCCACTTACTTTACCGTTCACAAACTTATATTGCCGATACAACACAGAAATTGCATCGAGATTCAATATTTTGTTCATCAAGCACACGTTCACGTATGTGACAACCGAGCCCACCGTCATCTCATTAAATCTCTCCTGTGAGACCAGTAGTTTCTATCCGACATACCGCAGCCTACTTACTTCACCCTTCACAACCTTATATTGCCGATACAACACAGAAATTGCATCTTGATTAAGTATTTTTTTCATCAAGCACACGTTCACATCTGTGACAACGGGCCCACCTTCATCTCATTAAATCTCTCCTGGGAGGCCAGTAGCTTGTATCCGACGCACCACACCCCACTTACTTTACCCTTCACAATCTTATATCTCCGATACAACACAGAAATTGCATCGAGATTAAATATTTTGTTCATCAAGCACACGTTCACATCTGAGACAACTGGGGCCACCGTCAACTCATTAAATCTCTCCTGGGAGACCAATAGCATCTATCCGAAGCACCGCAGCCCACTTACTTTACCGTTCCAACCTTATATTGCCGATATAACACAGAAATTTCGTCGAGATTAAATATTTTGTTCATCAAGCACACATTCACATCTGTGACAACAGGGCCCACCGTCAGCTCACTAGATCTCTCTTGGAAGCCCAGTAGCTTGTATCCGACGCACCACAGCCCACTTACTTTACCCTTCACAACCTTATATTGCCGATACAACACAGAAATTGAATCGAGATTAAATATTTTGTTCATCAAGCACACGTTCACATCTGAGACAACCGGGCCCACCGTCATCTCATTAAATCTCTCCTGGGAGACCAGTAGTTTCTATCCGACATACCGCAGCCTACTTACTTTACCCTTCACAACCTTATATTGCCGATACAACACACAAATTGCATCGAGATTAAATATTTTGTTCATCAAGCACACGTTCACATCTGTGACAACTGGACCCACCGTCATCTCGTTAAATCTCTCCTGGGAGACCAGTAGCTTGTATCCGACGCACCACACCCCACTTACTTTACCCTTCACAACCTTATATTGCCGATACAACACACAAATTGCATCGAGATTAAATATTTTGTTCATCAAGCACACATTCACATCTGTGACAACTGGGCCCACCGTCATCTCACTAAATCTCTCTTGGAAGCCCAGTAGCTTGAATGCGACGCACCGCAGCCCACTTACTTTACCCTTCACAACCATATATTGCCGATACAACACAGAAATTAAATCGAGATTAAATATTTTGTTCATCAAGCACACGTTCACATCTGTGACAACTGGGGCCACCGTCATCTCAATAAATCTCTCTTGGAAGCCCAGTAGCTTGTATCCGACGCACCGCAGCCCACTTACTTTTCCCTTCACAACCTTATATTGCCGATACAACACAGAAATTGCGTCGAGATTAAATATTTTGTTCATCAAGCACACATTCACATCTGTGACAACTGGGCCCACCGTCATCTCACTAAATCTCTCTTGGAAGCCCAGTAGCTTGTATCCGACGCACCGCAGCCCACTTACTTTACCCTTCACAACCGTATATTGCCGACACAACAAAGAAATTGCGTCGAGATTAAATATTTTGTTCATCAAGCACACGTTCACATCTGTGACAACTGGGCCCACCGTCATCTCACTAAATCTCTCTTGCAAGCCCAGTAGCTTGTATCCGACGCACCGCAGCCCACTTACTTTACCCTTCACAACCTTATATTGCCGATACAACACAGAAATTGCGTCGAGATTAAATATTTTGTTCATCAAGCACACATTCACATCAGTGACAACTGGGCCCACCGTCAACCCATTAAATCTCTCCTGGGAGACCAATAGCATCTATCCGAAGCACCGCAGCCCACTTACTTTACCGTTCACAACCTTATATTGCCGTTACAACACAGAAATTGAATCGAGATTAAATATTTTGTTCATCAAGCACACGTTCACATCTGTGACAACTGGGCCTACCGTCATCTCATTTAATCGCACCTGGGAGACCAGTAGCTTGTACCCGACGCACCGCAGCCCACTTACTTTACCCTTCACAACCTTATATTGCCGATACAACACAGAAATTGAATCGAGATTAAATATTTTGTTCATCAAGCTCACATTCACATCTGTGACAACTGGGCCCACCCTCATCTCACTAAATCTCTCTTGGAAGCCCAGTAGCTTCTATCCGACATACCGCAGCCCACTTACTTTACCCTTCACGACCTTATATTGCCGGTACAACACAGAAATTGCATCGAGATTAAATATTTTGTTCATCAAGCACACGTTCACATCAGTGACAACTGGGCCCACCGTCAACTCATTAAATCTCTCCTGGGAGGCTAACAGCATCAATCCGACGCACTGCAGCCCACTTACTTTACCCTTCACAACCTTATATTGCCGATACAACACAGAAATTGAATCGAGATTAAATATTTTGTTCATCAAGCACACACTCACATCTGTGACAACAGGGCCCACCGTCATCTCACTAAATCTCTCTTGGAAGCCCAGTAGCTTGTATCCGACGCACCACAGCCAACTTACTTTACCCTTCATTACCTTATATTGCCGATACAACACAGAAATTGAATCGAGATTAAATATTTTGTTCATCAAGCACACGTTCACATCTGTGACAACCGGGCCCACCGTCATCTCATTAAATCTCTCCTGGGATACCAGTAGTTTCTATCCGACATACCGCAGGCTACTTACTTTACCCTTCACAACCTTATATTGCCAATACAACACAGAAATTACATCGAGATTAAATATTTTATTCATCAAGCACACGTTCACATCTGTGACAACTGGGCCCACCGTCATCTCACTAAATCTCTCTTGGAAGCCCAGTAGCTTGAATCCCACGCACCACAGCCCACTTACTTTACCCTTCACAACCTTATATTGCCGATACAACACAGAAATTGAATCGAGATTAAATATTTTGTTCATCAAGCACACGTTCACATCTGTGACAACTGGGGCCACCGTCATCTCAATAAATCTCTCTTGGAAGCCCAGTAGCTTGTATCCGACGCACCGCAGCCCACTTACTTTTCCCTTCACAACCTTATATTGCCGATACAACACAGAAATTGCGTCGAGATTAAATATTTTGTTCATCAAGCACACTTTCACATCTGTGACAACTGGGCCCACCGTCATCTCACTAAATCTCTCTTGGAAGCCCAGTAGCTTTTATTCGACGCACCGCAGCCCACTTACGTTACCCTTCACAACCTTATATTGCCGATACAACACAGAAATTGCATCGAGATTAGATATTTTGTTCATCAAGCACACGTTCACATCTGTGACAACTGGGGCCACCGTCATCTCAATAAATCCCTCCTGGGAGACCAGTAGCTTCTTTCCGATACACCGCAGCCTACTTACTTTACCCTTCAGAACCTCATATTGCCGATACAACACAGAAATTGCATCGAGATTAAATATTTTGTTCATCAAACACACGGTCACATCAGTGACAACTGGGCCCACCGTCATCTCATTACATCTCTCCTGGGAGACCAATAGCAACTATCCGAAGCACCGCAGCCCACTTACTTTACCCTTCACATCCTTATATTGCCGATACAACACAGAAATTGCATCCAGATTAAATATTTTGTTCATCAAGCACACGTTCACATCTGTGACAACTCGGCCCACCGTCATCTCATTAAATCTCTCCTGGGAGACCAGTAGTTTGTATCCGACGCACCGCAGCCCACATACTTTAGCTTTCCAACCTTATATTGCCGATACAACACAGAAATTTCATCGAGATTAAATATTTTGTTCATGAAGCACACATTCACATCTGTGACAACCGGGCCCACCGTCATCTCGCTAAATCTCTCTTGGAAGCCCAGTAGCTTGTATCCGACGCACCGCAGCCCACTTACTTTACCGTTCGCAACCGTATATTGCCGATACAACACAGAAATTGCATCGAGATTAAATATTTTGTTCATCAAGCACACGTTCACATCTGTGACAACTGGGCCCACGGTCATCTCACTAAATCACTCTTGGAAGCCCAGTAGCTTGTATCCGACGCACCGCAGCCCACTTACTTTACCCTTCACAACCTTATATTGCCGATACAACACAGAAATTGAATCGAGATTAAATATTTTGTTTATCGAGCACACGTTCACATCTGTGACAACCGGGCCCACCGTCATCTCATTAAATCTCTCCTGGGAGACCAGTAGTTTCTATCCGACATACCGCAGCCTACTTACTTTACCCTTCACAACCTTATATTGCCGATACAACACAGAAATTGCATCGAGATTAAATATTTTGTTCATCAAGCACACGTTCACATCTGTGACAACTGGGCCCACCGTCATCCCATTAAATCTCTCCTGATAGACCAGTAGCTTGTATCCGACGCACCACACCCCACTTACTTTACCCTTCACAACCTTGTATTGCCGATACAACACAGAAATTGAATCGAGATTAAATATTTTGTTCATCAAGCACACGTTCACATCTGTGACAACCGGGCCCACCGTCATCTCATTAAATCTCTCCTGGGAGACCAGTAGTTTCTATCCGACATACCGCAGCCTTCTTACTTTACCCTTCACAACCTTATATTGCCGATACAACACAGAAATTGCATCGAGATTAAATATTTTGTTCATCAAGCACACGTTCACATCTGTGACAACTGGGCCCACCGTCATCTCATTAAATCTCTCCTGGGAGACCAGTAGCTTGTATCCGACGCACCACACCCCACTTACTTTACCCTTCACAACCTTATATTGCCGATACAACACAGAAATTGAATCGAGATTAAATATTTTGTTCATCAAGCACACGTTCACATATGTGACAACCGAGCCCACCGTCATCTCATTAAATCTCTCCTGTGAGACCAGTAGTTTCTATCCGACATACCACAGCCTACTTACTTTACCCTTCACTACCTTATATTGCTGATACAACACAGAAATTGCATCGTGATTAAATATTTTGTTCATCAAGCACACGTTCACATCTGTGACAACGGGCCCACCTTCATCTCATTAAATCTCTCCTGGGAGACCAGTAGCTTGTATCCGACGCACCACACCCCACTTACTTTACCCTTCACAACCTTATATTGCCGATACAACACAGAAATTGCATCGAGATTAAATATTTTGTTCATCAAGCACACATTCACATCTGTGACAACTGCACCCACCGTCATCTCACTAAATCACTCTTGGAAGCCCAGTAGCTTGAATCCGACGCACCGCAGCCCGCTTACTTTACCCTTCACAACCTTATATCGCCGATACAACACAGAAATTGAATCGAGATTAAATATTTTGTTCATCAAGCACACGTTCACATCTGAGACAACTGGGGCCACCGTCATCTCAATAAATCTCTCTTGGAAGCCCAGTAGCTTGTATCCGACGCACCGCAGCCCACTTACTTTTCCCTTCACAACCTTACATTGCCGATACAACACAGAAATTGCGTCGAGATTAAATATTTTGTTCATCAAGCACACATTCACATCTGTGACAACTGGGCCCACCGTCATCTCACTAAATCTCTCTTGGAAGCCCAGTAGCTTGTATCCGACGCACCGCAGCCCACTTACTTTACCCTTCACAACCTTATATTGCCGATACAACACAGAAATTGCGTCGAGATAAAATATTTTGTTCATCAAGCACACGTTCACATCTGTGACAACTGGGCCCACCGTCATCTCACTAAATCTCTCTTGGAAGCCCAGTAGCTTGTATCCGACGCACCGCAGACCACTTACTTTACCCTTGACAACCGTATATTGCCGATACAACACAGAAATTGCATCGAGATTAAATAATTTGTTCATCAAGCACACGTTCACATCTGTGACAACTGGGCCCACGGTCATCTCACTAATTCACTATTGGAAGCCCAGTAGCTTGTATACGACGCACCGCAGCCCACTTACTTTACCCTATACAACCTTATATTGCCGATACAACACAAATTGCGTCGAGATTAAATATTTTGTTCATCAAGCACACGTTCACATCAGTGACAACTGGGCCCACCGTCAACTCATTAAATCTCTCCTGGGAGACCAATAGCATCTATCCGAAGCACCGCAGCCCACTTACTTTACCCTTCACAACCTTATATTGCCGATACAACACAGAAATTGCATCGAGATTCAATATTTTGTTCATCAAGCACACGTTCACATCTGTGACAACTGGGCCCACCGTCATCTCATTAAATCGCTCCTGGGAGACCAGTAGCTTGTACCCGACGCACCGCAGCCCACTTACTTTACCGTTCACAAACTTATATTGCCGATACAACACAGAAATTGCATCGAGATTCAATATTTTGTTCATCAAGCACACGTTCACGTATGTGACAACCGAGCCCACCGTCATCTCATTAAATCTCTCCTGTGAGACCAGTAGTTTCTATCCGACATACCGCAGCCTACTTACTTCACCCTTCACAACCTTATATTGCCGATACAACACAGCAATTGCATCTTGATTAAGTATTTTGTTCATCAAGCACACGTTCACATCTGTGACAACGGGCCCACCTTCATCTCATTAAATCTCTCCTGGGAGGCCAGTAGCTTGTATCCGACGCACCACACCCCACTTACTTTACCCTTCACAATCTTATATTTCCGATACAACACAGAAATTGCATCGAGATTAAATATTTTGTTCATCAAGCACACGTTCACATCTGAGACAACTGGGGCCACCGTCAACTCATTAAATCTCTCCTGGGAGACCAATAGCATCTATCCGAAGCACCGCAGCCCACTTACTTTACCGTTCCAACCTTATATTGCCGATATAACACAGAAATTTCGTCGAGATTAAATATTTTGTTCATCAAGCACACATTCACATCTGTGACAACAGGGCCCACCGTCAGCTCACTAGATCTCTCTTGGAAGCCCAGTAGCTTGTATCCGACGCACCACAGCCCACTTACTTTACCCTTCACAACCTTATATTGCCGATACAACACACAAATTGCATCGAGATTAAATATTTTGTTCATCAAGCACACATTCACATCTGTGACAACTGGGCCCACCGTCATCTCACTAAATCTCTCTTGGAAGCCAAGTAGCTTGAATGCGACGCACCGCAGCCCACTTACTTTACCCTTCACAACCATATATTGCCGATACAACACAGAAATTAAATCGAGATTAAATATTTTGTTCATCAAGCACACGTTCACATCTGTGACAACTGGGGCCACCGTCATCTCAATAAATCTCTCTTGGAAGCCCAGTAGCTTGTATCCGACGCACCGCAGCCCACTTACTTTTCCCTTCACAACCTTATATTGCCGATACAACACAGAAATTGCGTCGAGATTAAATATTTTGTTCATCAAGCACACATTCACATCTGTGACAACTGGGCCCACCGTCATCTCACTAAATCTCTCTTGGAAGCCCAGTAGCTTGTATCCGACGCACCGCAGCCCACTTACTTTACCCTTCACAACCGTATATTGCCGACACAACAAAGAAATTGCGTCGAGATTAAATATTTTGTTCATCAAGCACACGTTCACATCTGTGACAACTGGGCCCACCGTCATCTCACTAAATCTCTCTTGCAAGCCCAGTAGCTTGTATCCGACGCACCGCAGCCCACTTACTTTACCCTTCACAACCTTATATTGCCGATACAACACAGAAATTGCGTCGAGATTAAATATTTTGTTCATCAAGCACACATTCACATCAGTGACAACTGGGCCCACCGTCAACCCATTAAATCTCTCCTGGGAGACCAATAGCATCTATCCGAAGCACCGCAGCCCACTTACTTTACCGTTCACAACCTTATATTGCCGTTACAACACAGAAATTGAATCGAGATTAAATATTTTGTTCATCAAGCACACGTTCACATCTGTGACAACTGGGCCTACCGTCATCTCATTTAATCGCACCTGGGAGACCAGTAGCTTGTACCCGACGCACCGCAGCCCACTTACTTTACCCTTCACAACCTTATATTGCCGATACAACACAGAAATTGAATCGAGATTAAATATTTTGTTCATCAAGCTCACATTCACATCTGTGACAACTGGGCCCACCCTCATCTCACTAAATCTCTCTTGGAAGCCCAGTAGCTTCTATCCGACATACCGCAGCCTACTTACTTTACCCTTCACGACCTTATATTGCCGGTACAACACAGAAATTGCATCGAGATTAAATATTTTGTTCATCAAGCACACGTTCACATCAGTGACAACTGGGCCCACCGTCAACTCATTAAATCTCTCCTGGGAGGCTAACAGCATCAATCCGACGCACTGCAGCCCACTTACTTTACCCTTCACAACCTTATATTGCCGATACAACACAGAAATTGAATCGAGATTAAATATTTTGTTCATCAAGCACACACTCACATCTGTGACAACAGGGCCCACCGTCATCTCACTAAATCTCTCTTGGAAGCCCAGTAGCTTGTATCCGACGCACCACAGCCAACTTACTTTACCCTTCATTACCTTATATTGCCGATACAACACAGAAATTGAATCGAGATTAAATATTTTGTTCATCAAGCACACGTTCACATCTGTGACAACCGGGCCCACCGTCATCTCATTAAATCTCTCCTGGGATACCAGTAGTTTCTATCCGACATACCGCAGGCTACTTACTTTACCCTTCACAACCTTATATTGCCAATACAACACAGAAATTACATCGAGATTAAATATTTTATTCATCAAGCACACGTTCACATCTGTGACAACTGGGCCCACCGTCATCTCACTAAATCTCTCTTGGAAGCCCAGTAGCTTGAATCCCACGCACCACAGCCCACTTACTTTACCCTTCACAACCTTATATTGCCGATACAACACAGAAATTGAATCGAGATTAAATATTTTGTTCATCAAGCACACGTTCACATCTGTGACAACTGGGGCCACCGTCATCTCAATAAATCTCTCTTGGAAGCCCAGTAGCTTGTATCCGACGCACCGCAGCCCACTTACTTTTCCCTTCACAACCTTATATTGCCGATACAACACAGAAATTGCGTCGAGATTAAATATTTTGTTCATCAAGCACACATTCACATCTGTGACAACTGGGCCCACCGTCATCTCACTAAATCTCTCTTGGAAGCCCAGTAGCTTTTATTCGACGCACCGCAGCCCACTTACGTTACCCTTCACAACCTTATATTGCCGATACAACACAGAAATTGCGTCGAGATTAAATATTTTGTTCATCAAGCACACGTTCACATCTGTGACAACTGGGCCCACCGTCATCTCACTAAATCTCTCTTGAAAGCCCAGTAGCTTGTATCCGACGCACCGCAGCCCACTTACTTTACCCTTCACAACCTTATATTGCCGATACAACACAGAAATTGCGTCAAGATTAAATATTTTGTTCATCAAGCACACGTTCACATCAGTGACAACTGGGCCCACCGTCAACTCATTAAATTCCTCCTTTGAGACCAATAGCATCTATCCAAAGCACCGCAGCCCATTTACTTTACCGTTCACAACCTTATATTGCCGATACAACACAGAAATTGCATCGAGATTCAATATTTTGTTCATCAAGCACACGTTCACATCTGTGACAACTGGGCCCACCGTCATCTCATTAAATCGCTCCTGGGAGACCAGTAGCTTGTACCCGACGCACCGCAGCCCACTTACTTTACCCTTTACAACCTTATATTGCCGATACAACACAGAAATTGCATCGAGATTAAATATTTTGTTCATCAAGCACACGTTCATATCTGTGACAACTGGAGCCACCGTCAACTCATTAAATCTCTCCTGGGAGACCAATAGCATCTATCCGAAGCACCGCAGCCCACTTACTTTACCGTTCGCAACCTTATATTGGCGATACAACACAGAAATTGCGTCGAGATTAAATATTTTGTTCATCAAGCACACATTCACATCTGTGACAACTGGGCCCACCGTCATCTCACTAAATCTCTCTTGGAAGCCCAGTAGCTTGAATCCGACGCACCGCAGCCCACTTACTTTACCCTTCACAACCTTATATTGCCGATACAACACAGAAATTGAATCGAGATTAAATATTTTGTTCATCAAGAACACGTTCACCTCTGTGACAACTGGGGCCACCGTCATCTCAATAAATCTCTCTTGGAAGCCCAGTAGCTTGTATCCGACGCACCGCAGCCCACTTACTTTTCCCTTCACAACCTTATATTGCCGATACAACACAGAAATTGCGTCGAGATTAAATATTTTCTTCATCAAGCACACATTCACACCTGTGACAACTGGGCCCACCGTCATCTCACTAAATCTCTCTTCGAAGCCCAGTAGCTTTTATTCGACGCACCGCAGCCCACTTACGTTACCCTTCACAACCTTATATTGCCGATACAACACACAAATTGCATCGAGATTAAATATTTTGTTCATCAAGCACACGTTCACATCTGTGACAACTGGGCCCACCGTCATCTCATTAAATCTCTCCTGGGAGACCAGTAGCTTGTATCCGAATCACCACACCCCACTTACTTTACCCTTCACAACCTTATATTGCCGATACAACACAGAAATTGAATCGAGATGAAATATTTTGTTCATCAAGCACACGTTCACATCTGTGACAACTGGGCCCACCGTCATCTCGTTAAATCTCTCCTGGGAGACCAGTAGCTTGTATCCGACGCACCACACCCCACTTACTTTACCCTTCACAACCTTATATTGCCAATACAACACAGAAATTGCATCGAGATTAAATATTTTGTTCATCAAGCACACATTCACATCTGTGACAACTGGGCCCACCGTCATCTCACTAAATCTCCCTTGGAAGCCCAGTAGCTTGAATCCGACGCACCGCAGCCCACTTACTTTACCCTTCACAACCATATATTGCCGATACAACACAGAAATTAAATCGAGATTAAATATTTTGTTCATCAAGCACACGTTCACATCTGTGACAACTGGGGCCACCGTCATCTCAATAAATCTCTCTTGGAAGCCCAGTAGCTTGTATCCGACGCACCGCAGCCCACTTACTTTTCCCTTCACAACCTTATATTGCCGATACAACACAGAAATTGCGTCGAGATTAAATATTTTGTTCATCAAGCACACATTCACATCTGTGACAACTGGGCCCACCGTCATCTCACTAAATCTCTCTTGGAAGCCCAGTAGCTTGTATCTGACGCACCGCAGCCCACTTACTTTACCCTTCACAACCGTATATTGCCGACACAACAAAGAAATTGCGTCGAGATTAAATATTTTGTTCATCAAGCACACGTTCACATCTGTGACAACTGGGCCTACCGTCATCTAATTTAATCGCTCCTGGGAGACCAGTAGCTTGTACCCGACGCACCGCAGCCCACTTACTTTACCGTTCACAACCTTATATTGCCGATACAACACAGAAATTGAATCGAGATTAAATATTTTGTTCATCAAGCACACATTCACATCTGTGACAACTGGGCCCACCCTCATCTCACTAAATCTCTCTTGGAAGCCCAGTAGCTTGTATCCGACGCACCGCAGCCCACTTACTTTACCCTTCAAAACCTTATATTGCCGATACAACACAGAAATTTGAATCGAGATTAAATATTTTGTTCATCAAGCACACGTTCACATCAGTGACAACTGGGCCCACCGTCAACTCATTAAATCTCTCCTGGGAGGCTAATAGCATCTATCCGAAGCACCGCAGCCCACTTACTTTACCGTTCACAACCTTATATTGCCGATACAACACAGAAATTGCATCGAGATTCAATATTTTGTTCAACAAGCACAAGTTCACATCTGTGACAACTGGACCCACCGTCATCTCATTAAATCTCCCCTGGGAGACCAGTAGCTTGTATCCGACTCACCACACCACACTTACTTTACCCTTCACAACCTTATATTGCCGATACAACACAGAAATTGCATCCAGATTAAAAATTTTGTTCATCAAGCACACGTTCACATCTGTGACATTTGGGACCACCGTCATCTCAATAAATCTCTCCTGGGAGACCAGTAGCTTCTATCCGACATACCGCAGCCTACTTACTTTACCCTTCACGACCTTATATTGCCGGTACAACACAGAAATTGCATCGAGATTAAATATTTTGTTCATCAAGCACACGTTCACATCAGTGACAACTGGGCCCACCGTCAACTCATTAAATCTCTCCTGGGAGGCTAACAGCATCAATCCGACGCACTGCAGCCCACTTACTTTACCCTTCACAACCTTATATTGCCGATACAACACAGAAATTGAATCGAGATTAAATATTTTGTTCATCAAGCACACATTCACATCTGTGACAACAGGGCCCACCGTCATCTCACTAAATCTCTCTTGGAAGCCCAGTAGCTTGTATCCGACGCACCACAGCCAACTTACTTTACCCTTCATTACCTTATATTGCCGATACAACACAGAAATTGAATCGAGATTAAATATTTTGTTCATCAAGCACACGTTCACATCTGTGACAACCGGGCCCACCGTCATCTCATTAAATCTCTCCTGGGATACCAGTAGTTTCTATCCGACATACCGCAGGCTACTTACTTTACCCTTCACAACCTTATATTGCCAATACAACACAGAAATTACATCGAGATTAAATATTTTATTCATCAAGCACACGTTCACATCTGTGACAACTGGGCCCACCGTCATCTCACTAAATCTCTCTTGGAAGCCCAGTAGCTTGAATCCGACGCACCACAGCCCACTTACTTTACCCTTCACAACCTTATATTGCCGATACAACACAGAAATTGAATCGAGATTAAATATTTTGTTCATCAAGCACACGTTCACATCTGTGACAACTGGGGCCACCGTCATCTCAATAAATCTCTCTTGGAAGCCCAGTAGCTTGTATCCGACGCACCGCAGCCCACTTACTTTTCCCTTCACAACCTTATATTGCCGATACAACACAGAAATTGCGTCGAGATTAAATATTTTGTTCATCAAGCACACATTCACATCTGTGACAACTGGGCCCACCGTCATCTCACTAAATCTCTCTTGGAAGCCCAGTAGCTTTTCTTCGACGCACCGCAGCCCACTTACGTTACCCTTCACAACCTTATATTGCCGATACAACACAGAAATTGCGTCGAGATTAAATATTTTGTTCATCAAGCACACGTTCACATCTGTGACAACTGGGCCCACCGTCATCTCACTAAATCTCTCTTGAAAGCCCAGTAGCTTGTATCCGACGCACCGCAGCCCACTTACTTTACCCTTCACAACCTTATATTGCCGATACAACACAGAAATTGCGTCAAGATTAAATATTTTGTTCATCAAGCACACGTTCACATCAGTGACAACTGGGCCCACCGTCAACTCATTAAATTCCTCCTTTGAGACCAATAGCATCTATCCAAAGCACCGCAGCCCATTTACTTTACCGTTCACAACCTTATATTGCCGATACAACACAGAAATTGCATCGAGATTCAATATTTTGTTCATCAAGCACACGTTCACATCTGTGACAACTGGGCCCACCGTCATCTCATTAAATCGCTCCTGGGAGACCAGTAGCTTGTACCCGACGCACCGCAGCCCACTTACTTTACCCTTTACAACCTTATATTGCCGATACAACACAGAAATTGCATCGAGATTAAATATTTTGTTCATCAAGCACACGTTCATATCTGTGACAACTGGAGCCACCGTCAACTCATTAAATCTCTCCTGGGAGACCAATAGCATCTATCCGAAGTACCGCAGCCCACTTACTTTACCGTTCGCAACCTTATATTGGCGATACAACACAGAAATTGCGTCGAGATTAAATATTTTGTTCATCAAGCACACATTCACATCTGTGACAACTGGGCCCACCGTCATCTCACTAAATCTCTCTTGGAAGCCCAGTAGCTTGAATCCGACGCACCGCAGCCCACTTACTTTACCCTTCACAACCTTATATTGCCGATACAACACAGAAATTGAATCGAGATTAAATATTTTGTTCATCAAGAACACGTTCACCTCTGTGACAACTGGGGCCACCGTCATCTCAATAAATCTCTCTTGGAAGCCCAGTAGCTTGTATCCGACGCACCGCAGCCCACTTACTTTTCCCTTCACAACCTTATATTGCCGATACAACACAGAAATTGCGTCGAGATTAAATATTTTGTTCATCAAGCACACATTCACATCTGTGACAACTGGGCCCACCGTCATCTCACTAAATCTCTCTTGGAAGCCCAGTAGCTTTTATTCGACGCACCGCAGCCCACTTACGTTACCCTTCACAACCTTATATTGCCGATACAACACACAAATTGCATCGAAATTAAATATTTTGTTCATCAAGCACACGTTCACATCTGTGACAACTGGGCCCACCGTCATCTAATTAAATCTCTCCTGGGAGACCAGTAGCTTGTATCCGAATCACCACACCCCACTTACTTTACCCTTCACAACCTTATATTGCCGATACAACACAGAAATTGAATCGAGATTAAATATTTTGTTCATCAAGCACACGTTCACATCTGTGACAACTGGGCCCACCGTCATCTCGTTAAATCTCTCCTGGGAGACCAGTAGCTTGTATCCGACGCACCACACCCCACTTACTTTACCCTTCACAACCTTATATTGCCGATACAACACAGAAATTGCATCGAGATTAAATATTTTGTTCATCAAGCACACATTCACATCTGTGACAACTGGGCCCACCGTCATCTCACTAAATCTCCCTTGGAAGCCCAGTAGCTTGAATCCGACGCACCGCAGCCCACTTACTTTACCCTTCACAACCATATATTGCCGATACAACACAGAAATTAAATCGAGATTAAATATTTTGTTCATCAAGCACACGTTCACATCTGTGACAACTGGGGCCACCGTCATCTCAATAAATCTCTCTTGGAAGCCCAGTAGCTTGTATCCGACGCCCCGAACCCCGCTTACTTTTCCCTTCACAACCTTATATTGCCGATACAACACAGAAATTGCGTCGAGATTAAATATTTTGTTCATCAAGCACACATTCACATCTGTGACAACTGGGCCCACCGTCATCTCACTAAATCTCTCTTGGAAGCCCAGTAGCTTGTATCTGACGCACCGCAGCCCACTTACTTTACCCTTCACAACCGTATATTGCCGACACAACAAAGAAATTGCGTCGAGATTAAATATTTTGTTCATCAAGCACACGTTCACATCTGTGACAACTGGGCCCACCGTCATCTCACTAAATCTCTCTTGCAAGCCCAGTAGCTTGTATCCGACGCACCGCAGCCCACTTACTTTACCCTTCACAACCTTATATTGCCGATACAACACAGAAATTGCGTCGAGATTAAATATTTTGTTCATCAAGCACACATTCACATCAGTGACAACTGGGCCCACCGTCAACCCATTAAATCTCTCCTGGGAGACCAATAGCATCTATCCGAAGCACCGCAGCACACTTACTTTACCGTTCACAACCTTACATTGCCGATACAACACAGAAATTGAATCGAGATTAAATATTTTGTTCATCAAGCACACGTTCACATCTGTGACAACTGGGCCTACCGTCATCTCATTTAATCGCTCCTGGGAGACCAGTAGCTTGTACCCGACGCACCGCAGCCCACTTACTTTACCCTTCACAACCGTATATTGCCGATACAACACAGAAATTGAATCGAGATTAAATATTTTGTTCATGAAGCACACATTCACATCTGTGACAACTGGGCCCACCGTCATCTCACTAAATCTCTCTTGGAAGCCCAGTAGCTTGTATCCGATGCACCGCAGCCCACTTACTTTACCCTTCACAACCTTATATTGCCGATACAACACAGAAATTTGAATCGAGATTAAATATTTTGTTCATCAAGCACACGTTCACATCAGTGACAACTGGGCCCACCGTCAACTCATTAAATCTCTCCTGGGAGGCTAATAGCATCTATCCGAAGCACCGCAGCCCACTTACTTTACCGTTCACAACCTTATATTGCCGATACAACACAGAAATTGCATCGAGATTCAATATTTTGTTCATCAAGCACACGTTCACATCTGTGACAACTGGGCCCACCGTCATCTCATTAAATCTCCCCTGGGAGACCAGTAGCTTGTATCCGACTCACCACACCATACTTACTGTACCCTTCAGAACCTTATATTGCCGATACAACACAGAAATTGCATCCAGATTAAAAATTTTGTTCATCAAGCACACGTTCACATCTGTGACATTTGGGACCACCGTCATCTCAATAAATCTCTCCTGGGAGACCAGTAGCTTCTATCCGACATACCGCAGCCTACTTACTTTACCCTTCACGACCTTATATTGCCGGTACAACACAGAAATTGCATCGAAATTAAATATTTTGTTCATCAAGCACACGTTCACATCAGTGACAACTGGGCCCACCGTCAACTCATTAAATCTCTCCTGGGAGGCTAATAGCATCTATCCGACGCACTGCAGCCCACTTACTTTACCCTTCACAACCTTATATTGCCGATACAACACAGAAATTGCATCGAGATTAAATATTTTGTTCATCAAGCACACATTCACATCTGTGACAACAGGGCCCACCGTCATCTCACTAAATCTCTCTTGGAAGCCCAGTAGCTTGTATCCGACGCACCACAGCCAACTTACTTTACCCTTCATTACCTTATATTGCCGATACAACACAGAAATTGAATCGAGATTAAAGATTTTGTTCATCAAGCACACGTTCACATCTGTGACAACCGGGCCCACCGTCATCTCATTAAATCTCTCCTGGGAGACCAGTAGTTTCTATCCGACATACCGCAGGCTACTTACTTTACCCTTCACAACCTTATATTGCCAATACAACACAGAAATTACATCGAGATTAAATATTTTATTCATCAAGCACACGTTCACATCTGTGACAACTGGGCCCACCGTCATCTCACTAAATCTCTCTTGGAAGCCCAGTAGCTTGAATCCGACGCACCACAGCCCACTTACTTTACCCTTCACAACCTTATATTGCCGATACAACACAGAAATTGAATCGAGATTAAATATTTTGTTCATCAAGCCCACGTTCACATCTGTGACAACTGGGGCCACCGTCATCTCAATAAATCTCTCTTGGAAGCCCAGTGGCTTGTATCCGACGCACCGCAGCCCACTTACTTTTCCCTTCACAACCTTATATTGCCGATACAACACAGAAATTGCGTCGAGATTAAATATTTTGTTCATCAAGCACACATTCACATCTGTGACAACTGGGCCCACCGTCATCTCACTAAATCTCTCTTGGAAGCCCAGTAGCTTTTATTCGACGCACCGCAGCCCACTTACGTTACCCTTCACAACCTTATATTGCCGATACAACACAGAAATTGCGTCGAGATTAAATATTTTGTTCATCAAGCACACGTTCACATCTGTGACAACTGGGCCCACCGTCATCTCACTAAATCTCTCTTGAAAGCCCAGTAGCTTGTATCCGACGCACCGCAGCCCACTTACTTTACCCTTCACAACCTTATATTGCCGATACAACACAGAAATTGCGTCAAGATTAAATATTTTGTTCATCAAGCACACGTTCACATCAGTGACAACTGGGCCCACCGTCAACTCATTAAATTCCTCCTTTGAGACCAATAGCATCTATCCAAAGCACCGCAGCCCACTTACTTTACCGTTCACAACCTTATATTGCCGATACAACACAGAAATTGCATCGAGATTCAATATTTTGTTCATCAAGCACACGTTCACATCTGTGACAACTGGGCCCACAGTCATCTCATTAAATCGCTCCTGGGAGACCAGTAGCTTGTACCCGACGCACCGCAGCCCACTTACTTTACCCTTTACAACCTTATATTGCCGATACAACACAGAAATTGCATCGAGATTAAATATTTTGTTCATCAAGCACACGTTCATATCTGTGACAACTGGAGCCACCGTCAACTCATTAAATCTCTCCTGGGAGACCAATAGCATCTATCCGAAGCACCGCAGCCCACTTACTTTACCGTTCGCAACCTTATATTGGCGATACAACACAGAAATTGCGTCGAGATTAAATATTTTGTTCATCAAGCACACATTCACATCTGTGACAACTGGGCCCACCGTCATCTCACTAAATCTCTCTTGGAAGCCCAGTAGCTTTTTATTCGACGCACCGCAGCCCACTTACGTTACCCTTCACAACCTTATATTGCCGATACAACACACAAATTGCATCGAGATTAAATATTTTGTTCATCAAGCACACGTTCACATCTGTGACAACTGGGCCCACCGTCATCTCATTAAATCTCTCCTGGGAGACCAGTAGCTTGTATCCGAATCACCACACCCCACTTACTTTACCCTTCACAACCTTATATTGCCGATACAACACAGAAATTGAATCGAGATTAAATATTTTGTTCATCAAGCACACGTTCACATCTGTGACAACTGGGCCCACCGTCATCTCGTTAAATCTCTCCTGGGAGACCAGTAGCTTGTATCCGACGCACCACACCCCACTTACTTTACCCTTCACAACCATATATTGCCGATACAACACAGAAATTGCATCGAGATTAAATATTTTGTTCATCAAGCACACATTCACATCTGTGACAACTGGGCCCACCGTCATCTCACTAAATCTCTCTTGGAAGCCCAGTAGCTTGAATCCGACGCACCGCAGCCCACTTACTTTACCCTTCACAACCATATATTGCCGATACAACACAGAAATTAAATCGAGATTAAATATTTTGTTCATCAAGCACACGTTCACATCTGTGACAACTGGGGTCACCGTCATCTCAATAAATCTCTCTTGGAAGCCCAGTAGCTTGTATCCGACGCACCGCAGCCCACTTACTTTTCCCTTCACAACCTTATATTGCCGATACAACACAGAAATTGCGTCGAGATTAAATATTTTGTTCATCAAGCACACATTCACATCTGTGACAACTGGGCCCACCGTCATCTCACTAAATCTCTCTTGGAAGCCCAGTAGCTTGTATCCGACGCACCGCAGCCCACTTACTTTACCCTTCACAACCGTATATTGCCGACACAACAAAGAAATTGCGTCGAGATTAAATATTTTGTTCATCAAGCACACGTTCACATCTGTGACAACTGGGCCCACCGTCATCTCACTAAATCTCTCTTGCAAGCCCAGTAGCTTGTATCCGACGCACCGCAGCCCACTTACTTTACCCTTCACAACCTTATATTGCCGATACAACACAGAAATTGCGTCGAGATTAAATATTTTGTTCATCAAGCACACATTCACATCAGTGACAACTGGGCCCACCGTCAACCCATTAAATCTCTCCTGGGAGACCAATAGCATCTATCCGAAGCACCGCAGCCCACATACTTTACCGTTCATAACCTTATATTGCCGATACAACACAGAAATTGAATCGAGATTAAATATTTTGTTCATCAAGCACACGTTCACATCTGTGACAACTGGGCCTACCGTCATCTCATTTAATCGCTCCTGGGAGACCAGTAGCTTGTACCCGACGCACCGCAGCCCACTTACTTTACCCTTCACAACTTAATATTGCCGATACAACACAGAAATTGAATCGAGATTAAATATTTTGTTCATCAAGCACACATTCACATCTGTGACAACTGGGCCCACCGTCATCTCACTAAATCTCTCTTGGAAGCCCAGTAGCTTCTATCCGACATACCGCAGCCTACTTACTTTACCCTTCACGACCTTATATTGCCGGTACAACACAGAAATTGCATCGAAATTAAATATTTTGTTCATCAAACACACGTTCACATCAGTGACAACTGGGCCCACCGTCAACTCATTAAATCTCTCCTGGGAGGCTAATAGCATCTATCCGACGCACTGCAGCCCACTTACTTTACCCTTCACAACCTTATATTGCCGATACAACACAGAAATTGCATCGAGATTAAATATTTTGTTCATCAAGCACACATTCACATCTGTGACAACAGGGCCCACCGTCATCTCACTAAATCTCTCTTGGAAGCCCAGTAGCTTGTATCCGACGCACCACAGCCAACTTACTTTACCCTTCATTACCTTATATTGCCGATACAACACAGAAATTGAATCGAGATTAAAGATTTTGTTCATCAAGCACACGTTCACATCTGTGACAACCGGGCCCACCGTCATCTCATTAAATCTCTCCTGGGAGACCAGTAGTTTCTATCCGACATACCGCAGGCTACTTACTTTACCCTTCACAACCTTATATTGCCAATACAACACAGAAATTACATCGAGATTAAATATTTTATTCATCAAGCACACGTTCACATCTGTGACAACTGGGCCCACCGTCATCTCACTAAATCTCTCTTGGAAGCCCAGTACCTTCTATCCGACATACCGCAGCCTACTTACTTTACCCTTCACAACCTTATATTGCCGATACAACACAGAAATTGAATCGAGATTAAATATTTTGTTCATCAAGCCCACGTTCACATCTGTGACAACTGGGGCCACCGTCATCTGAATAAATCTCTCTTGGAAGCCCAGTGGCTTGTATCCGACGCACCGCAGCCCACTTACTTTTCCCTTCACAACCTTATATTGCCGATACAACACAGAAATTGCGTCGAGATTAAATATTTTGTTCATCAAGCACACATTCACATCTGTGACAACTGGGCCCACCGTCATCTCACTAAATCTCTCTTGGAAGCCCAGTAGCTTTTATTCGACGCACCGCAGCCCACTTACGTTACCCTTCACAACCTTATATTGCCGATACAACACAGAAATTGCGTCGAGATTAAATATTTTGTTCATCAAGCACACGTTCACATCTGTGACAACTGGGCCCACCGTCATCTCACTAAATCTCTCTTGAAAGCCCAGTAGCTTGTATCCGACGCACCGCAGCCCACTTACTTTACCCTTCACAACCTTATATTGCCGATACAACACAGAAATTGCGTCAAGATTAAATATTTTGTTCATCAAGCACACGTTCCCATCAGTGACAACTGGGCCCACCGTCAACTCATTAAATTCCTCCTTTGAGACCAATAGCATCTATCCAAAGCACCGCAGCCCACTTACTTTACCGTTCACAACCTTATATTGCCGATACAACACAGAAATTGCATCGAGATTCAATATTTTGTTCATCAAGCACCCGTTCACATCTGTGACAACTGGGCCCACAGTCATCTCATTAAATCGCTCCTGGGAGACCAGTAGCTTGTACCCGACGCACCGCAGCCCACTTACTTTACCCTTTACAACCTTATATTGCCGATACAACACAGAAATTGCATCGAGATTAAATATTTTGTTCATCAAGCACACGTTCATATCTGTGACAACTGGAGCCACCGTCAACTCATTAAATCTCTCCTGGGAGACCAATAGCATCTATCCGAAGCACCGCAGCCCACTTACTTTACCGTTCGCAACCTTATATTGGCGATACAACACAGAAATTGCGTCGAGATTAAATATTTTGTTCATCAAGCACACATTCACATCTGTGACAACTGGGCTCACCGTCATCTCACTAAATCTCTCTTGGAAGCCCAGTAGCTTTTTATTCGACGCACCGCAGCCCACTTACGTTACCCTTCACAACCTTATATTGCCGATACAACACACAAATTGCATCGAGATTAAATATTTTGTTCATCAAGCACACGTTCACATCTGTGACAACTGGGCCCACCGTCATCTCATTAAATCTCTCCTGGGAGACCAGTAGCTTGTATCCGAATCACCACACCCCACTTACTTTACCCTTCACAACCTTATATTGCCGATACAACACAGAAATTGAATCGAGATTAAATATTTTGTTCATCAAGCACACGTTCACATCTGTGACAACTGGGCCCACCGTCATCTCGTTAAATCTCTCCTGGGAGACCAGTAGCTTGTATCCGACGCACCACACCCCACTTACTTTACCCTTCACAACCTTATATTGCCGATACAACACAGAAATTGCATCGAGATTAAATATTTTGTTCATCAAGCACACGTTCACATCTGTGACAACTGGGCCCACCGTCATCTCACTAAATCTCTCTTGGAAGCCCAGTAGCTTGAATCCGACGCACCGCAGCCCACTTACTTTACCCTTCACAACCATATATTGCCGATACAACACAGAAATTAAATCGAGATTAAATATTTTGTTCATCAAGCACACGTTCACATCTGTGACAACTGGGGTCACCGTCATCTCAATAAATCTCTCTTGGAAGCCCAGTAGCTTGTATCCGACGCACCGCAGCCCACTTACTTTTCCCTTCACAACCTTATATTGCCGATACAACACAGAAATTGCGTCGAGATTAAATATTTTGTTCATCAAGCACACATTCACATCTGTGACAACTGGGCCCACCGTCATCTCACTAAATCTCTCTTGGAAGGCCAGTAGCTTGTATCCGACGCACCGCAGCCCACTTACTTTACCCTTCACAACCGTATATTGCCGACACAACAAAGAAATTGCGTCGAGATTAAATATTTTGTTCATCAAGCACACGTTCACATCTGTGACAACTGGGCCCACCGTCATCTCACTAAATCTCTCTTGCAAGCCCAGTAGCTTGTATCCGACGCACCGCAGCCCACTTACTTTACCCTTCACAACCTTATATTGCCGATACAACACAGAAATTGCGTCGAGATTAAATATTTTGTTCATCAAGCACACATTCACATCAGTGACAACTGGGCCCACCGTCAACCCATTAAATCTCTCCTGGGAGACCAATAGCATCTATCCGAAGCACCGCAGCCCACTTACTTTACCGTTCATAACCTTATATTGCCGATACAACACAGAAATTGAATCGAGATTAAATATTTTGTTCATCAAGCACACGTTCACATCTGTGACAACTGGGCCTACCGTCATCTCATTTAATCGCTCCTGGGAGACCAGTAGCTTGTACCCGACGCACCGCAGCCCACTTACTTTACCCTTCACAACTTTATATTGCCGATACAACACAGAAATTGAATCGAGATTAAATATTTTGTTCATCAAGCACACATTCACATCTGTGACAACTGGGCCCACCGTCATCTCACTAAATCTCTCTTGGAAGCCCAGTAGCTTGTATCCGACGCACCGCAGCCCACTTACTTTACCCTTCACAACCTTATATTGCCGATACAACACAGAAATTTGAATCGAGATTAAATATTTTGTTCATCAAGCACACGTTCACATCAGTGACAACTGGGCCCACCGTCAACTCATTAAATCTCTCCTGGGAGGCTAATAGCATCTATCCGAAGCACCGCAGCCCACTTACTTTACCGTTCACAACCTTATATTGCCGATACAACACAGAAATTGCATCGAGATTCAATATTTTGTTCATCAAGCACACGTTCACATCTGTGACAACTGGGCCCACCGTCATCTCATTAAATCTCCCCTGGGAGACCAGTAGCTTGTATCCGACTCACCACACCATACTTACTTTACCCTTCAGAACCTTATATTGCCGATACAACACAGAAATTGCATCCAGATTAAAAATTTTGTTCATCAAGCACACGTTCACATCTGTGACATTTGGGACCACCGTCATCTCAATAAATCTCTCCTGGGAGACCAGTAGCTTCTATCCGACATACCGCAGCCTACTTACTTTACCCTTCACGACCTTATATTGCCGGTACAGCACAGAAATTGCATCGAAATTAAATATTTTGTTCATCAAGCACACATTCACATCTGTGACAACTGGGCCCACCGTCAACTCATTAAATCTCTCCTGGGAGGCCAAGAGCATCTATCCGACGCACTGCAGCCCACTTACTTTACCCTTCACAACCTTATATTGCCGATACAACACAGAAATTGCATCGAGATTAAATATTTTGTTCATCAAGCACACATTCACATCTGTGACAACAGGGCCCACCGTCATCTCACTAAATCTCTCTTGGAAGCCCAGTAGCTTGTATCCGACGCACCACAGCCAACTTACTTTACCCTTCATTACCTTATATTGCCGATACAACACAGAAATTGAATCGAGATTAAATATTTTGTTCATCAAGCACACGTTCACATCTGTGACAACCGGGCCCACCGTCATCTCATTAAATCTCTCCTGGGAGACCAGTAGTTTCTATCCGACATACCGCAGGCTACTTACTTTACCCTTCACAACCTTATATTGCCGATACAACACAGAAATTACATCGAGATTAAATATTTTGTTCATCAAGCACACGTTCACATCTGTGACAACTGGGCCCACCGTCATCTCACTAAATCTCTCTTGGAAGCCCAGTAGCTTGAATCCGACGCACCGCAGCCCACTTACTTTACCCTTCACAACCTTATATTGCCGATACAACACAGAAATTGAATCGAGATTAAATATTTTGTTCATCAAGCACACATTCACATCTGTGACAACTGGGCCCACCGTCATCTCACTAAATCTCTCTTGGTAGCCCAGTAGCTTTTATTCGACGCACCGCAGCCCACTTACGTTACCCTTCACAACCTTATATTGCCGATACAACACAGAAATTGCGTCGAGATTAAATATTTTGTTCATCAAGCACACGTTCACATCTGTGACAACTGGGCCCACCGTCATCTCACTAAATCTCTCTTGAAAGCCCAGTAGCTTGTATCCGACGCACCGCAGCCCACTTACTTTACCCTTCACAACCTTATATTGCCGATACAACACAGAAATTGCGTCGAGATTAAATATTTTGTTCATCAAGCACACGTTCACATCAGTGACAACTGGGCCCACCGTCAACTCATTAAATTCCTCCTGGGAGACCAATAGCATCTATCCCAAGCACCGCAGCCCACTTACTTTACCGTTCACAACCTTATATTGCCGATACAACACAGAAATTGCATCGAGATTCAATATTTCGTTCATCAAGCACACGTTCACATCTGTGACAACTGGGCCCACCGTCATCCACTAAATCTCTCTTGGAAGCCCAGTAGCTTGAATCCGACGCACCGCAGCCCACTTACTTTATCCTTCACAACCTTATATTGCCGATACCACACAGAATTTGCATCGAGATTAAATATTTTGTTCATCAAGCTCACGTTCACATCTGTGACAACTGGGCCCACCGTCATCTCATTTAATCTCTCCTGGGAGACCAGTAGCTTGTATCCGACGCACCGCAGCCCACTTACTTTACCCTTCACAACCTTATATTGCCGATACAACACGTTCACATCTGTGACAACTGGGCCCTCCGTCATCTCATTAAATCTCTCCAGGGAGACCTGTAGGTTGTATCCGACGCACCGCAGCCCACTTACTTTACCCTTCACAACCTTATTGATGTGTCGGCAGCTGTGCCAACACCTTGTAGATAGAGGTGGCTTAAAAGGCACGCTAGACTAACGCAGATGGGCGTGAAGTACTGGAACAGGATACGTAATTAATTCTATGAAGAAAAGTACATAGCTGGTATAATACTTATCTTCAATCAATCATTGTGGTACATCGCACAAAGGAGACTTTAATTACAATCACTGTAAGGCTAATGTCGACTTGCTAGTTCGTAGCCATAAGTTGGCTGAAGGCTATTCTGTCTCTCGGCTAATGAGAGAGAAAGGCTTCGTACGTCTAGTCGCTAGCTCTGTCGTCCGTACAACTGGGATGAGTTCGAGTCAGTCTCTCGAGACCTGACTTGTGGTGGCGCTAGGTTTGCGATCACACAGTGGCGACCCGCGGGTCCGACATGTACTACAGGACCGCGGCCGATTTAAGCTACCACCTAGCACGTATGGTGTCTGGCTCTGACACCACATTCCTCCCCCGCAAATCGGCGAACGGTCGTGAGATAAGGCTTCCGCCAGCCGTGGGAAGTGGCTTTCGGCCATGCAAAGAATTTCCGCGGCGGTGCGGATTGTTGTTCGGCACACGCCACGCAAGAGGAGCACATATTCGTAATCGCAGCATCGATTCCGAACCAAGTACAGTGCTGACGAGCAAGTTGTTTCGTACGCACTATACCCCAATGTCCGTGGTGAAGAACGTGCCTTTCACCAGTTGAAATCGGCGTTACTTTCAAATACTTGCCTTACGCCGTTCGATCCCCAGAAACCCCTTTTTTTGATAGTAGATGCCTCGGATTTCGGGATCGGTGCTGTGCTTGCGCACAAAGATGGATGCATGATCGCCCTATTGCCTTTGCGTCAAAATTGCTCTCATCTGCGCAAAGAAATTATTCATAGATAGAGAAAGAGGCTTTTGCTCTCGTGTTTGGTGTTTCTAAGTTTCACGATTTCTTGTATGGTCGTCACTTTACCATCATCACGGACCACAAACCTTTGACATCGCTTTTTCATCCGAACAAGCCGGTACCTCCGCGTACGGCGCAGAAATTCATTCGCTGGTCTCTTTTCCTCTCGCAGTACCGCTACGATATCTTGTATCGGTCCTCTGCTAAGCACGGAAACACTGATGCGTTGTCCCGTTTGCCTGTTGCTGAGGATAGAGCATTCGATTCTTCCGAACTTGCTTGCATGTTCATTGATGCGGAAACCGATGACGTGGTCGAATCGTTTCCGATTGATTTTCGTCGTGTCACTACAGCCACGGCTGCTGACCCTGCCCCTTGCTCCCGTTTTGCGTTTTGTTGCTACGCAATGGCCCTTGTCCAAGTCACGGATCGAGGATCCGCTGGTTCGCCGATTTTTTGCTCACAAGGAGAGACTTTTTGTACGACGTGGTGTTTTGTTGTTATTGCCGATACAACACAGAAATTGCATCGAGATTAATTATTTTGTTCATCAAGCACACGTTCACATCTGTGACAACTGGGCCCACAGTCATCTAATTAAATCTCTCCTGGGAGACCAGTAGCTTGTATCCGACACACCTCACCCCACTTATATTACCCTTCACAACCTTGTATTGCCGATACAACACAGAAATTGCATCGAGATTAAATATTTCGTTCATCAAGCACACGTTCACATCAGTGACAACTGGGCCCACCGTCAACTCATTAAATCTCTCCTGGGAGACCAGTAGCTTGTATCCGACACACCACACCCCACTTACTTTACCCTTCACAACCTTATATTGCCGATACAACACAGAAATTGCATCGAGATTAAATATTTTGTTCATCAAGCACGCGTTTACATCTGTGACAACTGGGGCCACCGTCATCTCAATAAATCTCTCCTGGGAGACCAGTAGCTTCTATCCGACTTACCGCAGCCTACTTACTTTAACCTTCACAACCTTATATTGCCGATACAACACAGAAATTGCGTCGAGATTAAATATTTTGTTCATCAAGCACACGTTCACATCAGTGACAACTGGGCCCACCCTCAACTCATTAAATCTCTCCTGGGAGACCAATAGCATCTATACGAAGCACCGCAGCCCACTTACTTTACCGTTCAACTCCTTATATTGCCGATACAACACAGAAATTGCATCGAGATTCAATATTTTGTTCATCAAGCACACGTTTACATCTGTGACAACTGGGCCCACCGTCATCTCATTATATCTCTCCTGGGAGCCCAGTACCTTCTATCCGACATACCGCAGCCTACTTACTTTACCCTTCACAACCTTATATTGCCGATACAACACAGAAATTGCGTCGAGATTAAATATTTTGTTCATCAAGCACACGTTCACATCTGTGACAACTGGGCCCACCGTCATCTCATTAAATCTCTCCTGGGAGACCAGTAGCTTGTATCCGACGCACCGCAGCCCACTTACTTTACCCATCACAACCTTATATTGCCAATACAACACAGAAATTGTATCGAGATTAAATATTTTGTTCATCAAGCTCACGCTCACATCTGTGACAACTGCGCCCACCGTCATCTCATTAAATCTCTCCTGGGAGACCAGTAGCTTGTATCCGACGCACCGCAGCCCTCTTACTTTACCCTTCACAACCTCATATTGCCGATACAACACAGAAATTGCATCGAGATTAAATATTTTGTTCATCAAGCACACGTTCACATCTGTGACAACTGGGCGTCCCGTCATCTCATTAAATCTCTCCTGGGAGACCAGTAGCTTTTATCCGACGCACCGCAGCCCACTTACTTTACCCTTCACAACTTTATATTGCCGATACAACACAGAAATTGAATCGAGATTAAATATTTTGTTCATCAAGCACACGTTCACATCTGTGACAACTGGGCCCACCGTCATCTCATTAAATCTCTCCTGGGAGACCATTAGCTTGTATCCGACGCACCGCAGCCCACTTACTTTACCCTTCAGAACCTTATATTACCGATACAACACAGAAATTGCATCGAGATTAATTATTTTGTTCATCAAGCACACGTTCACATCTGTGACAACTGGTCCCACCGTCATCTCATTAAACCTCTCCTGGAAGACCAGTAGCTTGTATCCGGCGCACCGCAGCCCACTTACTTTACCCTTCACAACCTTATATTGCTGATACAACACAGAAATTGCATCGAGATTAAATATTTTGTTCATCAAGCACACGTTCACATCTGTGACAACTGGGGCTAACGTCATCTCAATAAATCTCTCCTGGGAGACCAGTAGCTTCTATCCGACTTACCGCAGCCTACTTACTTTAACCTTCACAACCTTATATTGCCGATACAACACGGAAATTGCATCGAGATTAAATATTTTGTTCATCAAGCACACGTTCACATCTGTGACAACTGGGGCTAACGTCATCTCAATAAATCTCTCCTGGGAGACCAGTAGCTTCTATCCGACATACCGCAGCCAACTTACATTACCCTTCACAACCTTATATTGCCGATACAACACAGAAATTGCATCGAGATTAAATATTTTGTTCATCAAGCACACGTTCACATCAGTGACAACTGAGCCCACCGTCATCTTATTATATCTCACCTGGGAGACCAATAGCATCTATCCGAAGCACCGCATCCCACTTGCTTTAACGTTCACAACCTTATATTGCCGATACAACACAGAAATTGCATCGAGATTAAATAATTTGTTCATCAAGCACACGTTCACATCTGTGACAACTGGACCCACCGTTATCTCATTAAATCTCTCCTGGGAGACCAGTAGCTTGTATCCGACCCACCGCAGCCCACTTACTTTAAACATCAGAACCTTATATTGCCGATACAACACAGAAATTGAATCGAGATTAAATATTTTGTTCATCTAGCACACGTTCACATCTGTGACAACTGGGGCTAACGTCATCTCAATAAATCTCTCCCTGGGGACCAGTAGCTTCTATCCGACATACCGCAGCCTACTTACATTACCCTTCACAACCTTATATTGCCGATACAACACAGAAATTGCATCGAGATTAAATATTTTGTTCATCAAGCACACGTTCACATCAGTGACAACTGGGCCCACCGTCAACTTATTATATCTCTCCTGGGGGACCAATAGCATCTATCCGAAGCACCGCAGCACACTTGCTTTAACGTTCACAACCTTATATTGCCGATACAACACAGAAATTGCATCGAGATTAAATATTTTGTTCATCAAGCACACGTTCACATCTGTGACAACTGGACCCACCGTTATCTCATTAAATCTCTCCTGGGAGACCAGTAGCTTGTATCCGACCCACCGCAGCCCACTTGCTTTACACATCAGAACCCTATATTTCCGATACAACACAGAAATTGAATCGACATTATATATTTTGTTCATCTAGCACACGTTCACATCTGTGACAACTGGGTCCACCGTCATCTCATTAAATCTCTCCTGGGAGACCAGTAGGTTGTATCTGACGCACCGCAGCCCACTTACTTTACCCTTCACAACATAATATTGCCGATACAACACAGAAATTGCATCGAGATTAAATATTTTGTTCATCAAGCACACGTTCACATCTGTGACCACTGTGCCCACCGTAATTTCATTACATCTCTCCTGGAAGCCCAGTAGCTTGTATCCGACGCACCGCAGCCCACTTACTTTACCCTTCACAACCTTATATTTCCGATACAACACAGATTTTGCATCGAGATTAAATATTTTGTTCATCAAGCACACGTTCACATCTGTGACCACTGTGCCCACCGTAATTTCATTACATCTCTCCTGGAAGCCCAGTAGCTTGTATCCGACGCACCGCAGCCCACTTACTTTAGCCTTCACAACCTTATATTTCCGATACAACACAGATTTTGCATCGAGATTACATATTTTGTTCATCAAGCAAACGCTCACATCTGTAACAACTGGACCCACCGTCATCTAATTAAATCTCTCCTGGGAGACCATTAGCTTGTATCCGATGCACCGCAGCCCACTTACTTTATTCTTCACAATCTTATATTGGCGACACACGTTCACATCTGTGACAACTGGGCCCACCGTCATCTCATTAAATCTCCCCTGGGAGACCAGTAGCTTGTATCCAACGCAGCAGCCCACTTACTTTACCCTTCACAACCTTATATTGCAGATACAACACAGAAATTGCTACGAGATTAAATATTTTGTTCATCAAGCACACGTTCACATCTGTGACAACTGGGCCCACCGTCATCTCATTACATCTCTCCTGGGAGCCCAGTAGCTTGTATTCGACGCACCGCAGCCCACTTACTTTACGCTTCACAACCTTATATTGCCGATACAACACAGAAATTGAATCGAGATTAGATATTTTGTTCAACAAGCACACGTTACATCTGCGACATCTGGGCCCACCGTCATCTCATTAAATCTCTCCTGGGAGACCATTAGCTTGTATCCGATGCACCGCAGCCCACTTACTTTATTCTTCACAATCTTATATTGGCGATACAAACAGAAATTGCATCGAGATTAATTATTTTGTTCATCAAGCACACGTTCACACCTGTGACAACTGGGCCCACCGTCATCTCATTAAATCTCCCCTGGGAGACCAGTAGCTTGTATCCAACGCAGCAGCCCACTTACATTACCCTTCACAACCTTATATTGCAGATACAACACAGAAATTGCTACGAGATTAAATATTTTGTTCATCAAGCACACGTTCACATCTGTGACAACTGGGCCCACCGTCATCTCATTACATCTCTCCTGGGGGCCCAGTAGCTTGTATCCGACGCACCACACCCCACTTACTTTACCCATCACAACATTATATTGCCGATACAACACAGAAATTGCATCGAGATTAAATATTTTGTTCATCAAGCACACGTTCATATTTGTGACAACTGGACCCACCGTCATCTCATTAAATCTCTCCTGGGAGACCGGTAGCTTGTATCCGACGCACCGCTGCCCACTTACCTTACACATCACAAACTTATGTTGCCGATACAACACAGAAATTGAATCGAGATTAGATATTTTGTTCAACAAGCACACGTTCACATCTGTGATAACTGGGCTCACCGTCATCTCATTAAATCTCTCCTGGGAGACCAGTATCTTGTATGTGACGCACCGCAGCCCCCTTACTTTATCCTTCACAACCTTATATTGCCGATAGGCTACAGAAATTGCATCGAGATTAATTGTTTTGTTCATCAAGCACACGTTCACAAATGTGACAACTGGGCCCAGCGTCATCTCATTACATCTCTCCTGGGAGCCCAGTAGCTTGTATCCGACGCACCGCAGCCCACTTACTTTATCCTTCACAACCTTATATTGCCGATACAACACAGACATTACATCGAGATTAAATATTTTGTTCATCAAGCACACATTCACATCTGTGACAACTGGGCCCACCGTCATCTCACTAAATCTCTCCTGAGAGACCAGTAGCTTGTATCTGACGCACCGCAGCCCACTTACTTTATCCTTCACAACCTTATATTGCCGATAGACTACAGAAATTGCATCGATATTAAATATTTTGTTCATCAAGCACATGTTCACATCTGAGACATCTGGGCCCGCCGTCATCTCATTAAATCTCTCCAGGGAGACCAGTAGCTTGTATCCGACGCACCGCAGCCCACTTACTTTACCCTTCACAACCTTATATTGCCGATACAACACAGAAATTGCATCGAGATTAAATATTTTGTTCATCAAGCACACGTTCACATCTATGACAACTGGGCCCACCGTCATCTCATTAAATCTCTCCTGGGAGACCAGTGGCTTGTATCCGACGCACCGCAGCCCACTTACTATACCCTTCACAACCTTATATTGCCGATACAACACAGAAATTGCATCGAGATTAAATAATTTGTTCATCAAGCACACGTTCACATCTGTGACAACTGGGCCCAACGTCATCTCATTAAATCCCTCCTGGGAGACCAGTAGCTTTTATCCGACGCACCGCAGCCCACTTACTTTTCCCTTCACAACCTTATATTGCCGATACAACACAGAAATTGAATCGAGATTAAATATTTTGTTCATCAAGCACACGTTCACATCTGTGACAACTGGGCCCACCGTCAACTCATTAAATCTCTTCTGGGAGACCAGTAGCTTGTATCTGCCGCACTGCAGCCCACTTACTTTACCCTTCACAACCTTATATTGCCGATGCAACACAGAAATTGCATCGAGATTAAATATTTTATTCATCAAGCACACGTTCACATCTGTGACAACTGGGCCCACCGTCATCTCATTACATCTCTCCTGGGAGCCCATTAGCTTGTATCCGACGCACCGCAGCCCACTTACTTCAGCCTTCACAACCTTATATTGCCGATACAACACAGAAATTGCATCGAGATTAATTATTCTGTTCATCAAGCACACGTTCACATCCGTGACAACTGGGCCCACCGTCATCTCATTAAACCATTCCTAGGGACCAGTAGCTTGAATCCGACGCACCGCAGCCCACTTCCTTTACCCTTCACAACCTTATATTGCCAATACAACACAGAAATTGCATCGAGATTAATTATTTTGTTCATCAAGCACACGTTCACATCTGTGACAACTGGGCCCACCGTCATCTCATTACATCTCTCCTGGGAGCCCAGTAGCTTGTATCCGACGCACCACAGCCCACTTACTTTACCCTTCACAACCTTATATTGCCGATACAACACAGAAATTGAATCGAGATAAAATATTTTGTTCATCAATCACACGTTCACATCTGTGACAACTGGGCCCACCGTCAACTCATTAAATCTCTCCAGGGAGACCAGTAGCTTCTATCCAACGCACCGCAGCCCACTTACTTTACCCTTCACAACCTTATATTGCAGATACAACACAGAAATTGCATCGAGATTAAATATTTTGTTCATCAAGCACACGTTCACATCTGTGACAACTGGGCCCACCGTCATCTCATTACATCTCTCCTGGGAGCCCAGTAGCTTGTATTCGACACACCGCAGCACACTTACTTTACGCTTCACAACCTTATATTGCCGATACAACACAGAAATTGAATCGATATTAAATATTTTGTTCATCAAGCACACGTTACATCTGTGACAACTGGGCCCACCGTCATCTCATTAAATCTCTCCTGGGAGACCAGTAGCTTGTATCTGACGCACCGCAGCCTTTTTACTTTATCCTTCACAACCTTATACTGCCGATACAACACAGAAATTGGATCGAGATTAAATATTTTGTTCATCAAGCACACGTTCACATCTGTGACAACTGGGCCCACCGTCATCTCATTACATCTCCCCTGGAAGCCAAGTAGCTTGTATCCGACGCACCGCAGCCCACTTACTTTATCCTTGACAACCTTATATTGCCGATACCACACAGAATTTGGATCGAGATTGAATATTTTGTTCATCAAGCTCACGTTCACATCTGTGACAACTGGGCCCACCGTCATGTAACAAATAAAAAAATATAATAATAAAATATAATAATAGTAATAATAATAATAATTTGTTAGTTTGTTTTGGATAAGTAATTGAGGGATTAAAATTTACGCCGTGAATTTATCGAGCTTCGCACGTCCGAAGATGTACGGAACGTAGCCAGGGCTCATTATGTATTTTTTTGTAGACAGAGTCTGATATCTGACCTCAGCATCAATCATGAAAATGGAGTGACTAAAACTACTAAAACAAAGAAAAACATACGATTAAATAAAACATATATTCATTTCAACATATACATTACGATATAATTGACACTTACGTAAAATTCTAGTTAAATAATGGCAGATCATTCACAAATGAGAGCGACTTATTAATTCTGCGCCTCTATTCTGCAAATAAATATCAATATGGCTAACTGTGGAGCCGCACAAAATATTAAGTCCTTCTAGGACAACGAATAACATGAGAGTGATGATGCGTACAGGCTGTGACAAGAGAGCGGTGTTAATTGCTTTATTTTGCATTCTCTTGTCTTAAAAATCGATACATATAATCTAAGTTAACTAAATTAAATATTGTCTGTGCTCGAGTGCAAATGGTTCCTTAAACTGCCCCCCAAATTGCGAGAGCAAAGGTGTACCACCTGCAGCTGAGCAATTTGTTGACGTATTTTCTTTATTTGTCATGTCATGAATCATAAGTTATTACGTATCTTGTTTCACAGATTCAACATACTTAAAATATGATAAAATGTCATACATCCACAAAAATACATAAATAATATGTACATACAAGATCAATGAAAGTGAAAAGAAAAAATAAAAATATTTGATTCCGAGCAGTATTGAACCCGGGATCGCCAGTATCACAGTCTACCACACTGACTCAGTGCTATCACTGTTTATCCAAAACTAGCTGTCGATGTTTTATAACACTTGTACAGAGACTGTAACAAATTTCACAGTTCGTATTCACTTGTGCTGTTACTTTGTAAAAAATTGTAGGGCATATACTCCATTGTTCTCTTTCACTTCAAAATGTTATTACACATGTTCATTCAATAAATAAAATTAATTAATGGTTTTGTGCATATTCAGAGATATGTGAACACATTCTCTTTAGAATGTCACTTGTCGCTAAAGGTTTATACTTTGCGAGAGTCTTTGCACTTTACAATAAATGTCACATGTCACACGTTTTGTTTACGTTGAGACGAAAGTTCTTGAAGAAATAAGTTGGAGATCAAGAATCTCGCAATGAAGCGTGCTTTGGAAGACGTAGTTAAAATGTGATTTCGTCTTGGTAGGAATACATGGTGTCAGTGGTTCCGTACTGACCAGTCCGTGTTACATCTACTCAATAACCTCCATATTTCGTCTTCCAAAAAGCGTATGTCGTCTCCTGGATATTGTGTCGTCGTTTCGTCGAAAAGTGTGCCGTGGTTTTGCGACTCACGTCACCTATAGTGTCCCATTATGAGTGCTGTGAACCGTTTTTTTTTTTTTTAAATTTGCACACAACTTTTTCATACATTGTCGTTGCAAAACAAAATGTTCGTTCACAACAGAGAGCACAAAACATAACAAATATCACTTCACACTGAGTACAGTTTTCTGTTACATATTTACATAGATATAAAAATTTTCTGTGAAACATGTACTTATACATTTACATTACATTGTTTGGTAATACATATACATATTTTACATTTTTCAATTGCATTAAACTAGATATTTACAAATACATATGGGTCAGACATAAAAAATTATCTTATAGGTTCAGTGTATTGTGATACATTCAGAAAATCCATTTTCTTTTATAGGTCTCTTCCCCTTTTTAATAAAGTTTTCCTTTTAAGTATATTTTCCTTTACATCAGTACTACACAATAAGTGTTCTCCCTCATTAAATGTTTCCTGCAACATAAACTTTCATAATAGGTTAGAAAACATCCTTGAGATGGTCTGTCCTGAAAAGTCATGATTACAATAAGACACGACACGTCACATCCACAATCAATTCCAAATTAGCACATGCACAAAGTATCATTTACAAATAAAATAAAGTATATGGCCTTGCTCAATTAATCTCATTTGTCATTTCCTGTAGAGTGTTTTTGTGCATGTTGTGTTCATGTGGATTGTGGTGTGAGTGTGAATAGAAAATCAAGTGTCTGTCATGCCAATTTATATATCAGGTTCAGGTCAGCAATTGTCTCCGGTCATTTAGTCTGTCAGCTTGTCTGCAAGGTATTAATAAATATAATGAGTAGCTGTGTTTTGCATGAAAATTGTTAGTTCTTCCTGTGTCTTATCGTCTTGCTGCTGCTGCTGCTGCTGTTACTGCTGGTGCTGTAAAATGTAGATACTTAAGATTATAGCTTATATCTTCTTCTTCTTCCAGCTTGAAGTACCAGATGTGACTTACCTTGTTTTTGTATCAGCATACTCTGCTAAGGGCTAAAAGTTTTCAAATCTTTGTGAGGGTACAAACCTAAAATTCTCTTATTCTTGGAGTTTTGTAGAAGATATGCTCCAGGGTGTGGTATATCAATGATTGTGTAAGGTCCTTCATATAATGGACGCCACTTAACATTACGTTTTAGAGGTAATGACGATTTGTAGTGGGTCTTAAGTAAAACTTGCATGCCTATTGTAAAGTTTTGCCTTCTTTTCAGATTAGCACCATAGTTCTTATTTCTAATGTCAGCTTGTTCAGTAATTGCAATGAGTACTTCCCGTACCTTTTCCTCGTGTGAAGGTTTGGTGTCAGAAAATTTTGGTAGTGGGTTGCTCCATTCATTAGTTTCCTTTGTATCAAACATGATTTCTCTGGGAGTGTAGGGTGTGTTGTATATATTTAAATTGTTGTGTATTTCCTCAAAAAGTGCTAGGTAATGTATCCAGTTTGTGTGCTGTGTTGAGGTATAAGTTCTCATGAATCTATTTAATTCTCTAAAAATTCTCTCACAAGGGTTGGCTGATGCATGAAACTTTGAAATAAAGATGCTCTTAATGTTATTGTCCCTTAGAAATTTTCTCCAGGTGAATCCTGCATAATACTTGGCGTTATCTGATAGAATGGCTTTAGGTTTTCCACAGTATGGCATGTACTCATTTGTGAATCTTCTCAAACCGCAGGTCGCAGAGCTAGAGGTACATTGTATGACTTGTGGTAATAGATTTGGTGAGGCTTGACTTCAATCGTATACATATATGTGTTGATCCTACCTGGCTTACTAGTGAAAACATCCTTATTCTTAAGTAAAATATGTTTAAGCTGGGATCTCTCCTCTTCATTAATAGCATCACATTCTGATAACTTAGAATTAATTTGTGTAAGTACATCATTCACTACCTCACTGTGTGATACAGGTTGTTGTGTGGAATCTATGTCAGTCTCACGTATAATCTGTATCTTGTAGCCAGAACAGTGCTTGTTATGGTCTACTAGTCGAGTGTCCAAGTTCAAAACTATGTCTCTGCCTTCATACTTAAAATAACAAATGCCTTTGGAGAAGTCTATAGTACAGTCCTTCTCGCAAAGAAAATCAATACACAATATACAATTGGCAGCAAGGCTTTGGACAACTAGGAAAGGCCATTGTACGATTCCATTTCCAATATTAACAGTCACAAATACGTGCTTATTAACTCTACTTGACTTATTACCTAATGCAGTTAATATTAAACAGTTTTGAACTGGGAACTCTGGTATCTTAGAAGTTTTCTTGATCATAGTATAAAAATTGTGAGAAATTACACTGACAGCAGCTCCTGTATCAATAATTATGTTAGTAGGTATACCTCCTACAATGCCTGAGGTGGAAGACAGTACAAATCTTTTCTTTACATTGTGACATTGTGTGTTGTCATTTATCAGATCATCAGCTAAGTTTCCACTTTCATTATATCTTAAGAATAGTGTAGGCAACTCTTGTTGTGTAAATGTTAATTTTTCTTGTTTCACAGTTTCACTAGCAAGTGTGTATTCAAACATAGTTTCTAAATTGAAGTTGCCCCCAAATGTTCCTCAGTCACGACCTGGGGCTCAGTATGACTGGTTCTAGTTTACCTGGTTTGTCTGGTCATTGGCAAGTGTAGTTGTAGTTTCATTAGCTACCTCAATAATATTTACATTAGGATATTGTCTTTGCCAATCGCCTGTCTGTTTTCGGTTGGCTGAAGTCACTTGTTGGTTTGTGTTGCTTGTTTGTGCAAAATTCCCTTGTGGCATCTGGATATGATTTTGTGGTGGCGTTTGCTGTGTTTGCCACTGTCTCACATAATACTGGTTGTCGTTCTGGTTAAAGTGCGGTGTAGGTGTTCCATTTCTTGTGTAATCTGTGTTGTTGTTTCCTTGCCAGTGTTTCTGTTTGGCTTTGTGTCCGTTGTTGTTTCCATTATTCCTTCTTGAATTAAAATTGTCGTTTCTTCGTTTTTTGTACGGGTTATCTCCCTGTGTATAGTTGCAGTTGTTGTTTGTGTGCAGCTGTGAGTTGTGGTGATTGTTTTGCATGTCTACTGTGTGTTGTGAATTTTGCTGCGTGTTTGGTAATGTAGCAATGTAGACATGTTGATTCCTACTGCGTGAGTTGTGTGTTGGTTCTTGTTCTTCATACAGTAAATCAACAGCATCTAACTTTTCCAAAAAATATTCAGGATCGTCATCCGGTAAGTATAGTAATTTCTCTTTAATATTAAAAGGAAGTCTTGCTTTCAGTGATCGGATCACATCTTTTGGTTTCACTGGTTCATTGAGGAAGTGTGTCATGTTTAGGTACTTCTCGAAATATCTGCGCAGGTTGCCGTTTTTAGGATTGAAGTGTTCGGGTTCAGTGACTTGTTTGCGGATACGTTCCTGCACAGTGGGTGACCAAAACTTATTCAAGAAGGCGCGTTCAAACTGCTCGTATGTTACACATCTGTCGCTTTCATGGTAAGCCCAGACAGCAGCGTCCCCTTGAATGTAATCCACAACGTACGCAATGCGTTTGTGGTCGCTCCACGAACGTGGGAATGCGTTCCTAAAAGCTTTTAAGAAGATGACAGGGTGTACAGTGTTTTTGCCTGGTATAAAAGGTTGGAATTTACGGTGCTTGAATAGACTTTCTTCTTCTTTATTACGTGTTCGTCTGTTTCTTTCCGTGTAATCATTGAATTCTTCCCTGTGTGTACATGGTTCTTCATCAGAATGATAATTGTATTGTATTTCGTGTGATGGGTATCTGTTGCTATGCGTGTCAGTGTATTGTGTATTTGAGTGTTGAAATTCGTGTGTGTACATGTGTTCATTCCCGAATCGAGATTTTCTTCTGTGTGTGTAAAAATGTGTAGTGGGTGTACTATTTTGTTGTACCTGGCATTGAGTTGTCTTTGTTTGCATATCGTCATCGATGACTTGTCTATTGTTGTTCATGTATTCCACTACAGAATCGTGCACAATATGTGGCAATTTGTTTTGTATACATTCTTCAAAAATTTCGTCTTTGTGTGCCGTCCATTCTTTAAATTGTGAATTAATGCGAGACAGATGGGGTTCAGCCTCTATCTGTATTGTTGTGTGAATCTGTTTGTGAATGTCAGCTACGTCTGTTTCTATTGTATTCACCTTTAAATTAATTTCGTCACATGCGTGCGTGTTTGATTCTAATTTGCAATTAATAGTTTCACAGGTTTTTGTCAAGTCATGGATGTGATTGGCATTGTCGCTTTGTCGTAACTCTAAATTTTCGAATTTTTCCGTAAGATCGTCGACCTGTTTGGAAAGACGTGTATTAATTTCATCTACCTTTTGAGTCAGTGTGGCGAAGTCTGATTTTATGTCATTCCTGAAGGCTGCATTATCTTGCTTAATATCGGATATGCCTTCCAAAATTGAATTCAGTATAGCGGCAAAATTTTGATTGCAAAATGAGCTTGCCCCCGCCGCGTCATTAGACGTGACGTGGTCTCTCAGGTTTGGTTCGGAGTTGCTCCTTTCGGCGTTTATGTGTGTCTGTAGCGGATTATTATTTTGATGCGTTTGCGTGTCTGTATTAATTTCTGTGTCTGAATGTGTCCGTGTATCCATGTTTACATTACTTGATTGTTGTTCCATTGTGTACTGGTGTCGAGTTTTTACCATGTCGTGAATAAATTGTGTCCAAAAAAAAAATCGTTTAAACGCGTAGTGTGAAAATGTACTGCCTATGTGTGTGTTTAAATGACTGAGAATGATTGAAAGATGACTTTAAAGATCGAAAGAAGCATACGTGTTAATGGTGACTAGCCATGTTGCTTGAATCTTGTACAATGTCGGCCATATTGTGCAATGTAACTTGCGTATTGTTGGATCGGAATGTAATCGTCTGAATGAGATTTCGCGGAATTTGGAAAAAATTACTGAATGAAAACTGAATATTGAATTTAATGCTGAGAAAAAATAATTTTGAATGAAAAATGTGCTTGGAATCAATTGTGGATGCGCGAGTGCTGCGTCTTACCGTACATGTCGTCTTGATGCGAAGATTGCATTTCCAGTCCAAATTGTCTCCAGATTTTATTCGTTTTCTTCAATATTCTCATCACATAGGTTGTTGCCGGTCAGGGTGTACATGAAAAAGAACAATTAGTTGTAGTACAGATACAATAATGAGTCCTGGCACATAGTCGCCAGTGTAACAAATAAAAAAAATAATAATAATATTGTAATAATAATAATAATAATAATAATAATTTGTTAGTTTGTTTTGGATAAGTAATTGAGGGATTAAAATTTACGCCGTGAATTTATCGAGCTTCGCACGTCCGAAGATGTACGGAACGTAGCCAGGGCTCATTATGTATTTTTTTGTAGACAGAGTCTGATATCTGACCTCAGCATCAATCATGAAAATGGAGTGACTAAAACTACTAAAACAAAGAAAAACATACGATTAAATAAAACATATATTCATTTCAACATATACATTACGATATAATTGACACTTACGTAAAATTCTAGTTAAATAATGGCAGATCATTCACAAATGAGAGCGACTTATTAATTCTGCGCCTCTATTCTGCAAATAAATATCAATATGGCTAACTGTGGAGCCGCACAAAATATTAAGTCCTTCTAGGACAACGAATAACATGAGAGTGATGATGCGTACAGGCTGTGACAAGAGAGCGGTGTTAATTGCTTTATTTTGCATTCTCTTGTCTTAAAAATCGATACATATAATCTAAGTTAACTAAATTAAATATTGTCTGTGCTCGAGTGCAAATGGTTCCTTAAAGTCATCTCATTAAATCTCTCCTGGGAGACCAGTAGCTTGTATCCGACGAACCGCAGCCCACTTCCTTTACCCTTCACAACCTTATATTGCCGATAGACTACAGAAATTGCATCGAGATTAAATATTTTGTTCATCAAGCACACGTTCACATCTGTGACAACTGGGCCCACCGTCATCTCATTACATCTCTCCTGGGAGCCCAGTAGCTTGTATTCGACGCACCGCAGCCCACTTACTTTACGCTTCACAACCTTATATTGCCGATACAACACAGAAATTGAATCGAGATTAGATATTTTGTTCAACAAGCACACGTTACATCTGCGACAACTGGGCCCACCGTCATCTCATTAAATCTCTCCTGGGAGACCAGTAGCTTGTATCCGACCCACCGCAGCCCACTTACTTTAAACATCAGAACCTTATATTGCCGATACAACACAGAAATTGAATCGAGATTAAATATTTTGTTCATCTAGCACACGTTCACATCTGTGACAACTGGGGCTAACGTCATCTCAATAAATCTCTCCCTGGGGACCAGTAGCTTCTATCCGACATACCGCAGCTTACTTACATTACCCTTCACAACCTTATATTGCCAATACAACACAGAAATTGCATCGAGATTAAATATTTTGTTCATCAAGCACACGTTCACATGAGTGACAACTGGGCCCACCGTCAACTTATTATATCTCTCCTGGGAGACCAATAGCATCTATCCGAAGCACCGCAGCCCACTTGCTTTAACGTTCACAACCTTATATTGCCGATACAACACAGATATTGCATCGAGATTAAATATTTTGTTCATCAAGCACACGTTCACATCTGTGACAACTGGACCCACCGTTATCTCATTAAATTTCTCCTGGGAGACCAGTAGCTTGTATCCGACCCACCGCAGCCAACTTGCTTTACACATCAGAACCTTATATTGCCGATACAACACAGAAATTGAACCGAGATTAAATATTTTGTTCATCTAGCACACGTTCACATCTGTGACAACTGGGCCCACCGTCATCTCATTACATCTCTCCTGGGAGCCCAGTAGCTTGTATCCGACGCACCGCAGCCCACTTACTTTATCCTTCACAACCTTATATTGCCGATACAACACAGACATTACATCGAGATTAAATATTTTGTTCATCAAGCACACATTCACATCTGTGACAACTGGGCCCACCGTCATCTCACTAAATCTCTCCTGAGAGACCAGTAGCTTGTATCTGACGCACCGCAGCCCACTTACTTTATCCTTCACAACCTTATATTGCCGATGCAACACAGAAATTGCATCGAGATTAAATATTTTGTTCATCAAGCACACGTTCACATCTGTGACAACTGGGCCCACCGTCATCTCATTACGTCTCTCCTGGAAGCTAAGTAGCTTGTATCCGACGCACCGCAGCCCACTTACTTTATCCTTCACAACCTTATATTGCCGATACCACACAGAATTTGGATCGAGATTAAATATATTGTTCATCAAGCTCACGTTCACATCTGTGACAACTGGGCACACCGTCATCTCATTAAATCTCTCCTGGGAGACCAGTAGCTTGTATCCGACGCACCGCAGCCAACTTCCTTTACCCTTCACAACCTTATATTGCCGATAGGCTACAGAAATTGCATCGAGATTAATTGTTTTGTTCATCAAGCACACGTTCACAAATGTGACAACTGGGCCCAGCGTCATCTCATTACATCTCTCCTGGGAGCCCAGTAGCTTGTATCCGACGCACCGCAGCCCACTTACTATATCCTTCTCAACCTTATATTGCCGATACAACACAGACATTACATCGAGATTAAATATTTTGTTCATCAAGCACACATTCACATCTGTGACAACTGGGCCCACCGTCATCTCACTAAATCTCTCCTGAGAGACCAGTAGCTTGTATCTGACGCACCGCAGCCCACTTACTTTATCCTTCACAACCTTATATTGCCGATAGACTACAGAAATTGCATCGATATTAAATATTTTGTTCATCAAGCACATGTTCACATCTGAGACATCTGGGCCCGCCGTCATCTCATTAAATTTCTCCAGGGAGACCAGTAGCTTGTATCCGACGCACCGCAGCCCACTTACTTTACCCTTCACAACCTTATATTGCCGATACAACACAGAAATTGCATCGAGATTAAATATTTTGTTCATCAAGCTCACGTTCACATCTGTGACAACTGGGCCCACCCTCATCTCATTAAATCTCTCCTGTGAGACCAGTATCTTGTATCCGACGCACCGCAGCCCACTTCCTTTACCCTTCACAACCTTATATTGCCGATAGACTACAGAAATTGCATCGAGATTAATTATTTTGTTCATCAAGCACATGTTCAAATCTGAGACAACTGGGCCCGTCGTCATCTCATTAAATCTCTCCAGGGAGACCAGTAGCTTGTATCCGACGCACCGCAGCCCACTTACTTTACCCTTCACAACCTTATATTGCCGATACAACACAGAAATTGCATCGAGATTAAATATTTTGTTCATCAAGCACACGTTCACATCTATGACAACTGGGCCCACCGTCATCTCATTAAATCTCTCCTGGGAGACCAGTGGCTTGTATCCGACGCACCGCAGCCCACTTACTATACCCTTCACAACCTTATATTGCCGATACAACACAGAAATTGCATCGAGATTAAATAATTTGTTCATCAAGCACACGTTCACATCTGTGACAACTGGGCCCAACGTCATCTCATTAAATCCCTCCTGGGAGACCAGTAGCTTTTATCCGACGCACCGCAGCCCACTTACTTTTCCCTTCACAACCTTATATTGCCGATACAACACAGAAATTGAATCGAGATTAAATATTTTGTTCATCAAGCACACGTTCACATCTGTGACAACTGGGCCCACCGTCAACTCATTAAATCTCTTCTGGGAGACCAGTAGCTTGTATCTGCCGCACTGCAGCCCACTTACTTTACCCTTCACAACCTTATATTGCCGATGCAACACAGAAATTGCATCGAGATTAAATATTTTATTCATCAAGCACACGTTCACATCTGTGACAACTGGGCCCACCGTCATCTCATTACATCTCTCCTGGGAGGCCATTAGCTTGTATCCGACGCACCGCAGCCCACTTACTTCAGCCTTCACAACCTTATATTGCCGATACAACACAGAAATTGCATCGAGATTAATTATTCTGTTCATCAAGCACACGTTCACATCCGTGACAACTGGGCCCACCGTCATCTCATTAAACCATTCCTAGGGACCAGTAGCTTGAATCCGACGCACCGCAGCCCACTTCCTTTACCCTTCACAACCTTATATTGCCAATACAACACAGAAATTGCATCGAGATTAATTATTTTGTTCATCAAGCACACGTTCACATCTGTGACAACTGGGCCCACCGTCATCTCATTACATCTCTCCTGGGAGCCCAGTAGCTTGTATCCGACGCACCACAGCCTACTTACTTTACCCTTCACAACCTTATATTGCCGATACAACACAGAAATTGAATCGAGATAAAATATTTTGTTCATCAATCACACGTTCACATCTGTGACAACTGGGCCCACCGTCAACTCATTAAATCTCTCCAGGGAGACCAGTAGCTTCTATCCAACGCACCGCAGCCCACTTACTTTACCCTTCACAACCTTATATTGCAGATACAACACAGAAATTGCATCGAGATTAAATATTTTGTTCATCAAGCACACGTTCACATCTGTGACAACTGGGCCCACCGTCATCTCATTACATCTCTCCTGGGAGCCCAGTAGCTTGTATTCGACACACCGCAGCACACTTACTTTACGCTTCACAACCTTATATTGCCGATACAACACAGAAATTGAATCGATATTAAATATTTTGTTCATCAAGCACACGTTACATCTGTGACAACTGGGCCCACCGTCATCTCATTAAATCTCTCCTGGGAGACCAGTAGCTTGTATCTGACGCACCGCAGCCTTTTTACTTTATCCTTCACAACCTTATACTGCCGATACAACACAGAAATTGGATCGAGATTAAATATTTTGTTCATCAAGCACACGTTCACATCTGTGACAACTGGGCCCACCGTCATCTCATTACATCTCCCCTGGAAGCCAAGTAGCTTGTATCCGACGCACCGCAGCCCACTTACTTTATCCTTGACAACCTTATATTGCCGATACCACACAGAATTTGGATCGAGATTGAATATTTTGTTCATCAAGCTCACGTTCACATCTGTGACAACTGGGCCCACCGTCATCTCATTAAATCTCTCCTGGGAGACCAGTAGCTTGTATCCGACGAACCGCAGCCCACTTCCTTTACCCTTCACAACCTTATATTGCCGATAGACTACAGAAATTGCATCGAGATTAAATATTTTGTTCATCAAGCACACGTTCACATCTGTGACAACTGGGCCCACCGTCATCTCATTACATCTCTCCTGGGAGCCCAGTAGCTTGTATTCGACGCACCGCAGCCCACTTACTTTACGCTTCACAACCTTATATTGCCGATACAACACAGAAATTGAATCGAGATTAGATATTTTGTTCAACAAGCACACGTTACATCTGCGACAACTGGGCCCACCGTCATCTCATTAAATCTCTCCTGGGAGACCAGTAGCTTGTATCCGACCCACCGCAGCCCACTTACTTTAAACATCAGAACCTTATATTGCCGATACAACACAGAAATTGAATCGAGATTAAATATTTTGTTCATCTAGCACACGTTCACATCTGTGACAACTGGGGCTAACGTCATCTCAATAAATCTCTCCCTGGGGACCAGTAGCTTCTATCCGACATACCGCAGCTTACTTACATTACCCTTCACAACCATATATTGCCAATACAACACAGAAATTGCATCGAGATTAAATATTTTGTTCATCAAGCACACGTTCACATGAGTGACAACTGGGCCCACCGTCAACTTATTATATCTCTCCTGGGAGACCAATAGCATCTATCCGAAGCACCGCAGCCCACTTGCTTTAACGTTCACAACCTTATATTGCCGATACAACACAGATATTGCATCGAGATTAAATATTTTGTTCATCAAGCACACGTTCACATCTGTGACAACTGGACCCACCGTTATCTCATTAAATTTCTCCTGGGAGACCAGTAGCTTGTATCCGACCCACCGCAGCCCACTTGCTTTACACATCAGAACCTTATATTGCCGATACAACACAGAAATTGAACCGAGATTAAATATTTTGTTCATCTAGCACACGTTCACATCTGTGACAACTGGGCCCACCGTCATCTCATTAAATCTCTCCTGGGAGACCAGTAGGTTGTATCTGACGCACCGCAGCCCACTTACTTTACCCTTCACAACATTATATTGCCGATACAACACAGAAATTGCATCGAGATTAAATATTTTGTTCATCAAGCACACGTTCACATCTGTGACCACTGTGCCCACCGTAATTTCATTACATCTCTCCTGGAAGCCCAGTAGCTTGTATCCGACGCACTGCAGCCCACTTACTTTAGCCTTCACAACCTTATATTTCCGATACAACACAGATTTTGCATCGAGATTAAATATTTTGTTCATCAAGCAAACGCTCACATCTGCAACAACTGGGCCCACCGTCATCTAATTAAATCTCTCCTGGGAGACCATTAGCTTGTATCCGATGCACCGCAGCCCACTTACTTTATTCTTCACAATCTTATATTGGCGATACAAACAGAAATTGCATCGAGATTTATTATTTTGTACATCAAGCACACGTTCACATCTGTGACAACTGGGCCCACCGTCATCTCATTAAATCTCCCCTGGGAGACCAGTAGCTTGTATCCAACGCAGCAGCCCACTTACTTTACCCTTAACAACCTTATATTGCAGATACAACACAGAAATTGCTACGAGATTAAATATTTTGTTCATCAAGCACACGTTCACATCTGTGACAACTGGGCCCACCGTCATCTCATTACATCTCTCCTGGGAGCCCAGTAGCTTGTATTCGACGCACCGCAGCCCACTTACTTTACGCTTCACAACCTTATATTGCCGATACAACACAGAAATTGAATCGAGATTAGATATTTTGTTCAACAAGCACACGTTACATCTGCGACATCTGGGCCACCTTCATCTCATTAAATCCCTCCTGGGAGACCAGTAGCTTGTATCCGACGCACCGCAGCCCACTTACTTTATCCTTCACAACCTTATGTTGCCGATACAACACAGACATTACATCGAGATTAAATATTTTGTTCATCAAGCACACGTTCACATCTGTGACATCTGGGCCCACCGTCATCTCATTACATCTCTCCTGGGAGCCCAGTAGCTTGTATTCGACGCACCGCAGCCCACTTACTTTACGCTTCACAACCTTATATTGCCGATACAACACAGTAATTGAATCGAGATTAGATATTTTGTTCAACAAGCACACGTTACATCTGCGACATCTGGGCCCCCCGTCATCTCATTAAATCTCTCCTGGGAGACCAGTAGCTTGTATCCGACGCACCACACCCCACTTACTTCACCCATCACAACATTATATTGCCGATACAACACAGAAATTGGATCGAGATTAAATATTTTGTTCATCAAGCACACGTTCAAATTTGTGACAACTGGACCCACCGTCATCTCATTAAATCTCTCCTGGGAGACCGGTAGCTTGTATCCGACGCACCGCTGCCCACTTACCTTACACATCACAAACTTATGTTGCCGATACAACACAGAAATTGAATCGAGATTAGATAATTTGTTCAACAAGCACACGTTCACATCTGTGACATCTGGGCCCACCGTCATCTCATTACATCTCTCCTGGGAGCCCATTAGCTTGTATCCGACGCACCGCAGCCCACTTACTTCAGCCTTCACAACCATATATTGCCGATACAACACAGAAATTGCATCGAGATTAATTATTCTGTTCATCAAACACACGTTCACATCCGTGACAACTGGGCCCACCGTCATCTCATTAAACCATTCCTAGGGACCACTAGCTTGAATCCGACGCACCGCAGCCCACATCCTTTACCCTTCACAACCTCATATTGCCAATACAACACAGAAATTGCATCGAGATTAATTATTTTGTTCATCAAGCACACGTTCACATCTGTGACAACTGGGCCCACCGTCATCTCATTAAATCTCTCCTGGGAGACCAGTAGCTTGTATCCAACTCACCGCAGCCCACTTACTTTACCCTTCACAACATTATTTTGCAGATACATCACAGAAATTGCATCGAGATTAAATATTTTGTTCATCAAGCACACGTTCACATCTGTGACATCTGGGCCCACCGTCATCTCATTACATCTCTCCTGCGAGCCCAGTAGCTTGTATTCGACGCACCGCAGCCCACTTACTCTACGCTTCACAACCTTATATTGCCGATACAACACAGAAATTGAATCGAGATAAAATATTTTGTTCAACAAGCACACGTTACATCTGTGACAACTGGGCCCACCGTCATCTCATTAAATCTCTCCTGGGAGACCAGTAGCTTGTATCCGACGCACCACAGCCCACTTACTTTACCCTTCACAACCTTATATTGCCGATACAACACAGAAATTGAATCGAGATAAAATATTTTGTTCATCAATCACACGTTCACATCTGTGACAACTGGGCCCACCGTCAACTCATTAAATCTCTCCTGGGAGACCAATAGCATCTATCCGACGCACCGCAGCCCACTTACTTTACCGTTCACAACATTATATTGCCGATACAATACAGAAATTGCATCGAGATTATACATTTTGTTCATCAAGCACACGTTCACATGTGTGACAAGTGAGCTCACCGTCATCTCATTAAATCTCTCCTGGGAGACCAGTAGCTTGTATCCGACGCACCGCTGCCCACTTACCATACACATCACAAACTTATGTTGCCGATACAACACAGAAATTGCATCGAGATTAAATATTTTGTTCATCAAGCTCACGTTCACATCAGTGACAACTGGGCCCACCGTCAACTCATTAAATCTCTCCTGGGAGACCAATAGCATCTATCCGACGCACCGCAGCCCACTTACTTTACCGTTCACAACATTATATTGCCGATACAACACAGAAATTGCATCGAGATTAAACATTTTGTTCATCAAGCACACGTTCACATGTGTGACAAGTGAGCTCACCGTCATCTCATTAAATCTCTCCTTGGAGCCCAGTAACCTGTATCCGACGCACCGCAGCCCTCTTACTTTACTCTTCACAACCTTATATTGCCAATACAGCACAGAAATTGCATCGAGATTAATTATTTTGTTCATCAAGCACACGTTCACATCTGTGACAACTGGGCCCACCGTCATCTGATTACATCTCCCCTGGAAGCCAAGTAGCTTGTATCCGACGCACCGCAGCCCACTTACTTTATCCTTGACAACCTTATATTGCCGATACCACACAGAATTTGGATCGAGATTGAATATTTTGTTCATCAAGCTCACGTTCACATCTGTGACAACTGGTCTCACCGTCATCTCATTAAATCTCTCCTGGGAGACCAGTAGCTTGTATCCGACGAACCGCAGCCCACTTCCTTTACCCTTCACAACCTTATATTGCCGATAGACTACAGAAATTGCATCGAGATTAAATATTTTGTTCATCAAGCACACGTTCACATCTGTGAAAACTGGGCCCACCGTCATCTCATTACATCTCTCCTGGGAGCCCAGTAGCTTGTATTCGACGCACCGCAGCCCACTTACTTTACGCTTCACAACCTTATATTGCCGATACAACACAGAAATTGAATCGAGATTAGATATTTTGTTCAACAAGCACACGTTACATCTGCGACAACTGGGCCCACCGTCATCTCATTAAATCTCTCCTGGGAGACCAGTAGCTTGTATCCGACGCACCGCAGCCCACTTACTTTACCCTTCACAACCTTATATTGCCGATACAACACAGAAATTGCATCGAGATTAAATATTTTGTTCATCAAGCACACGTTCACATCTGTGACAACTAGGCCCTCGTCATTTCATTAAATCTCTCCTGGGAGACCAGTAGCTTGTATCCGACCCACCGCATCCCACTTACTTTACACATCAGAACCTTATATTGCCGATACAACACAGAAATTGAATCGAGATTAAATATTTTGTTCATCTAGCACACGTTCACATCTGTGACAACTGGGCCCACCGTCATCTCATTAAATCTCTCCTGGGAGACCAGTAGGTTGTATCTGACGCACCGCAGCCCACTTACTTTACCCTTCACAACATTATACTGCCGATACAACACAGAAATTGCATCGAGATTAAATATTTTGTTCATCAAGCACACGTTCACATATGTGACCACTGTTCCCACCGTAATTTCATTACATCTCTCCTGGAAGTCCAGTAGCTTGTATCCGACGCACCGCAGCCCACTTACTTTAGCCTTCACAACCTTAAATTTCCGATACAACACAGATTTTGCATCGAGATTAAATATTTTGTTCATCAAGCAAACGCTCACATCTGTAACAACTGGGCCCACCGTCATCTAATTAAATCTCTCCTGGGAGACCAGTAGCTTGTATCCAACGCACCGCAGCCCACTTACTTTACCCTTCACAACCTTATATTGCAGATACAACACAGAAATTGCTACGAGATTAAATATTTTGTTCATCAAGCACACGTTCACATCTGTGACAACTGGGCCCACCGTCATCTCATTACATCTCTCCTGGGAGCCCAGTAGCTTGTATTCGACGCACCGCAGCCCACTTACTTTACGCTTCACAACCTTATATTGCCGATACAACACAAAAATTGAATCGAGATTAGATATTTTGTTCAACAAGCACACGTTACATCTGCGACATCTGGGCCCACCGTCATCTCATTAAATCCCTCCTGGGAGACCAGTAGCTTTTATCCGACGCACCGCAGCCCACTTACTTTACCCTTCACAACCTTATATTGCCGATACAATACAGAAATTGCATCGAGATTAAATATTTTGTTCATCAAGCACACGTTCACATCTGTACCAACTGGGCCCACCGTCATCCCATTAAATCTCTCCTGGGAGACCAGTAGCTTGTATCCGACGCACCACACCCCACTTACTTTACCCATCACAACATTATATTGCCGATACAACACAGAAATTGCATCGAGATTAAATATTTTGTTCATCAAGCACACGTTCAAATTTGTGACAACTGGACCCACCGTCATCTCATTTAATCTCCCCTCGGAGACCAGTAGCTTGTATCCGACGCACCGCTGCCCACTTACCTTACACATCACAAACTTATGTTGCCGATACAACACAGAAATTGCATCGAGATTAAATATTTTGATCATCAAGAACACGTTCACATCTGTGACAACTGTGCCTACCGTAATGTCATTACATCTCTCCTGGAAGCCCAGTAGCTTGTATCCGACGCACCGCAGACCACTAACTTTACCCTTCACAACCTTATATTTCCGATACAACACAGAATTTGCATCGCGATTAAATATTTTGTTCATCAAGCACACGTTCACATCTGTGACAACTGTGCCTACCGTAATCTCATTACATCTCTCCTGGAAGCCCAGTAGCTTGTATCCGACGCACCGCAGCCCACTTACTTTATTCTTCACAATCTTATATTGGCGATACAAACAGAAATTGCATCGAGATTAATTATTTTGTTCATCAAGCACACGTTCACATCTGTGACAACTGGGCCCACCGTCATCTCATTAAATCTCTCCTGGGAGACCAGTAGCTTGTATCCAACGCACCGCAGCCCACTTACTTTACCCTTCACAACCTTATATTGCAGATACAACACAGAAATTGCTACGAGATTAAATATTTTGTTCATCAAGCACACGTTCACATCTGTGACAACTGGGGCCACCGTCATCTCATTACATCTCTCCTGGGAGCCCAGTAGCTTGTATTCGACGCACCGCAGCCCACTTACTTTACGCTTCACAACCTTATATTGCCGATACAACACAAAAATTGAATCGAGATTAGATATTTTGTTCAACAAGCACACGTTACATCTGCGACATCTGGGCCCACCGTCATCTCATTAAATCCCTCCTGGGAGACCAGTAGCTTGTATCCGACGCACCGCAGCCCACTTACTTTACCCTTCACAACCTTATATTGCCGATACAATACAGAAATTGCTTCGAGATTAAATATTTTGTTCATCAAGCACACGTTCACATCTGTACCAACTGGGCCCACCATCATCCCATTAAATCTCTCCTGGGAGACCAGTAGCTTGTATCCGACGCACCACACCCCACTTACTTTACCCATCACAACATTATATTGCCGATACAACACAGAAATTGCATCGAGATTAAATATTTTGTTCATCAAGCACACGTTCAAATTTGTGACAACTGGACCCACCGTCATCTCATTTAATCTCTCCTGGGAGACCAGTAGCTTGTATCCGACGCACCGCTGCCCACTTACCTTACACATCACAAACTTATGTTGCCGATACAACACAGAAATTGCATCGAGATTAAATATTTTGATCATCAAGAACACGTTCACATCTGTGACAACTGTGCCTACCGTAATCTCATTACATCTCTCCTGGAAGCCCAGTAGCTTGTATCCGACGCACCGCAGACCACTAACTTTACCCTTCACAACCTTATATTTCCGATACAACACAGAATTTGCATCGCGATTAAATATTTTGTTCATCAAGCACACGTTCACATCTGTAACAACTGGGCCCACCGTCATCTCATTAAATCTCTCCTGGGAGACCATTAGCTTGTATCCGACGCACCGCAGCCCACTTACTTTATTCTTCACAATCTTATATTGGCGATACAAACAGAAATTGCATCGAGATTAATTATTTTGTTCATCAAGCACACGTTCACATCTGTGACAACTGGGCCCACCGTCATCTCATTAAATCTCTCCTGGGAGACCAGTAGCTTGTATCCAACGCACCGCAGCCCACTTACTTTACCCTTCACAACCTTATATTGCAGATACAACACAGAAATTGCTACGAGATTAAATATTTTGTTCATCAAGCACACGTTCACATCTGTGACAACTGGGGCCACCGTCATCTCATTACATCTCTCCTGGGAGCCCAGTAGCTTGTATTCGACGCACCGCAGCCCACTTACTTTACGCTTCACAACCTTATATTGCCGATACAACACAAAAATTGAATCGAGATTAGATATTTTGTTCAACAAGCACACGTTACATCTGCGACATCTGGGCCCACCGTCATCTCATTAAATCCCTCCTGGGAGACCAGTAGCTTGTATCCGACGCACCGCAGCCCACTTACTTTACCCTTCACAACCTTATATTGCCGATACAATACAGAAATTGCATCGAGATTAAATATTTTGTTCATCAAGCACACGTTCACATCTGTACCAACTGGGCCCACCGTCATCCCATTAAATCTCTCCTGGGAGACCAGTAGCTTGTATCCGACGCACCACACCCCACTTACTTTACCCATCACAACATTATATTGCCGATACAACACAGAAATTGCATCGAGATTAAATATTTTGTTCATCAAGCACACGTTCAAATTTGTGACAACTGGACCCACCGTCATCTCATTTAATCTCTCCTGGGAGACCAGTAGCTTGTATCCGACGCACCGCAGACCACTAACTTTACCCTTCACAACCTTATATTTCCGATACAAGACAGAATTTGAATCGCGATTAAATATTTTGTTCATCAAGCACACGTTCACATCTGTAACAACTGGGCCCACCGTCATCTCATTAAATCTCTCCTGGGAGACCATTAGCTTGTATCCGACGCACCGCAGCCCACTTACTTTCCCCTCCACAACCTTATATTGCCGATACAACACAGAAATTGCATCGAGATTAAATATTTTTTCATCAAGCACACGTTCACATCTGTGACAACTGGGCTCACCGTCATCTCATTAAATCTCTCCTGGGAGACCAGTAGCTTGTATGTGACGCACCGCAGCCCACTTACTTTATCCTTCACAACCTTATATTGTCGATACAACACAGAAATTGCATCGAGATTAAATATTTTGTTCATCAAGTACACGTTCACATCTGTGACAACTGGGCCCACCGTCATCTCATTACATCTCTCCTGGAAGCTAAGTAGCTTGTATCCGACGCACCGCAGCCCACTTACTTTATCCTTCACAACCTTATATTGCCGATACAACACAGAAATTGCATCGAGATTAAATATTTTGTTCATCAAGCTCACGTTCACATCTGTGACAACTGGGCCCACCCTCATCTCATTAAATCTCTCCTGGGAGACCAGTAGCTTGTATCCGACGCTCCGCAGCACACTTCCTTTACCCTTCACAACCTTATATTGCCGATAGACTACAGAAATTGCATGGAGCTTATTTTGTTCATCAAGCACACGTTCACATCTGGGACAACTGGGCCCGCCGTCATCTCATTAAATCTCTCCAGGGAGACCAGTAGCTTGTATCCGACGCACCGCAGCCCACTTACTTTACCCTTCACAACCTTATATTGCCGATACAGCACAGAAAGTGCATCGAGATTAAATATTTTGTTCATCAAGCACACGTTCACATCTATGACAACTGGGCCCACCGTCATCTCATTAAATCTCTCCTGGGAGACCAGTGGCTTGTATCCGACGCACCGCAGCCCACTTACTATACCCTTCACAACCTTATATTGCCGATACAACACAGAAATTGCATCGAGATTAAATAATTTGTTCATCAAGCACACGTTGACCACTGTGACAACTGGGCCCACCGTAATCTCATTAAATCTCTAATGGGAGTGCAGTAGCATTTATCCGACGCACCGCAGCCCACTTACTTTTCCCTTCACAACCTTATATTGCCGATACAACACAGAAATTGAATCGAGATTAAATATTTTGTTCATCAAGCACACGTTCACATCTGTGACAACTGGGCCCACCGCCAACTCATTAAATCTCTTCTGGGAGACCAGTAGCTTGTATCTGCCGCACTGCAGCCCACTTACTTTACCCTTCACAACCTTATATTGCCGATACAACACAGAAATTGCATCGAGATTAAATATTCTGTTCATCAAGCACACGTTCACATCCGTGACAACTGGGCCCACCGTCATCTCATTAAACCATTCCTAGGGACCAGTAGCTTGAATCCGACGCACCGCAGCCCACTTACTTTACCCTTCACAACCTTATATTGCCGACACAACACAGAAATTGCATCGAGATTAAATATTTTGTTCATCGAACACACGTTCTCATCTGTGACAACTGGGCCCACCGTCATCTCATTACATCTCTCCTGGGAGCCCAGTAGCTTGTATCCGACGCACCGCAGCCCTCTTACTTTACTCTTCACAACCTTATATTGCCAATACAACACAGAAATTGCATCGAGATTAATTATTTTGTTCATCAAGCACACGTTCACATCTGTGACAACTGGGCCCACCGTCATCTCATTAAATCTCTCCTGGGAGACCAGTAGCTTGTATCCAACTCACCGCAGCCCACTTACTTTACCCTTCACAACATTATTTTGCAGATACATCACAGAAATTGCATCGAGATTAAATATTTTGTTCATCAAGCACACGTTCACATCTGTGACATCTGGGCCCACCGTCATCTCATTACATCTCTCCTGGGAGCCCAGTAGCTTGTATTCGACGCACCGCAGCCCACTTACTTTACGCTTCACAACCTTATATTGCCGATACAACACAGAAATTGAATCGAGATAAAATATTTTGTTCAACAAGCACACGTTACATCTGTGACAACTGGGCCCACCGTCATCTCATTGAATCTCTCCTGGGAGACCAGTAGCTTGTATCCGACGCACCGCAGCCCACTTACTTTACCCTTCACAACCTTATATTGCCGATACAACACAGAAATTGAATCGAGATAACATATTTTGTTCATCAATCACACGTTCACATCTGTGACAACTGGGCCCACCGTCATCCCATTAGATCTCTCCTGGGAGACCAGTAGCTTGTATCCGACTAACCACACCCCACTTACTTTACCCATCACAATATTATATTGCCGATACAACACAGAAATTGCATCGAGATTAAATATTTTGTTCATCAAGCACACGTTCACATCTGTGACAACTGGGGCCAACGTCATCTCAATAAATCTCTCCTGGGACACCAGTAGTTTCTATCCGACATACCGCAGCCTACTTACATTACCCTTCACAACCTTATATTGCCGATACAACACAGAAATTGCATCGAGATTAAATATTTTGTTCATCAAGCACAAGTTCACATCTTATACAACTGGTCCCACCGTCATCTCATTACATCTCTCCTGGAAGCTAAGTAGCTTGTATCCGACGCACCGCAGCCCACTTACTTTATCCTTCACAACCTTATATTGCCGATACCACACAGAATTTGAATCGAGATTAAATATTTTGTTCATCAAGCTCACGTTCACATCTGTGACAACTGGGCCCACCCTTATCTCATTAAATCTCTCCTGGGAGACCAGTAGCTTGTATCCGACGCACCGCAGCACACTTACTTTACCCTTCACAACCTTATATTGCCGATAGACTACAGAAATTGCATCGAGATTATTTTGTTCATCAAGCACACGTTCACATCTGGGACAACTGGGCCCGCCGTCATCTCATTAAATCTCTCCAGGGAGACCAGTAGCTTGTATCCGACGCACCGCAGCCCACTTACTTTACCCTTCACAACCTTATATTGCCGATACAGCACAGAAATTGCATCGAGATTAAATATTTTGTTCATCAAGCACACGTTCACATCTATGACAACTGGGCCCACCGTCATCTCATTAAATCTCTCCTGGGAGACCAGTGGCTTGTATCCGACGCACCGCAGCCCACTTACTATACCCTTCACAACCTTATATTGCCGATACAACACAGAAATTGCATCGAGATTAAATAATTTATTCATCAAGCACACGTTCACCACTGTGACAACTGGGCCCACCGTCATCTCATTAAATCTCTAATGGGAGAGCAGTAGCATTTATCCGACGCACCGCAGCCCACTTACTTTTCCCTTCACAACCTTATATTGCCGATACAACACAGAAATTGAATCGAGATTAAATATTTTGTTCATCAAGCACACGTTCACATCTGTGACAACTGGGCCCACCGCCAACTCATTAAATCTCTTCTGGGAGACCAGTAGCTTGTATCTGCCGCACTGCAGCCCACTTACTTTACCCTTCACAACCTTATATTGCCGATACAACACAGAAATTGCATCGAGATTAAATATTTTGTTCATCAAGCACACGTTCACATCTGTGACAACTGGGCCCACCGTCATCTCATTACATCTCTCCTGGGAGCCCAGTAGCTTGTATCCGACGCACCGCAGCCCACTTACTTCAGCCTTCACAACCTTATATTGCCGATACAACACAGAAATTGCATCGAGATTAATTATTCTGTTCATCAAGCACACGTTCACATCCGTGACAACTGGGCCCACCGTCATCTCACTAAACCATCCCTAGGGACCAGTAGCTTGAATCCGACGCACCACAGCCCACTTACTTTACCCTTCACAACCTTATATTGCCGACACAACACAGAAATTGCATCGAGATTAAATATTTTGTTCATCGAACACACGTTCTCATCTGTGACAACTGGGCCCACCGTCATCTTATTACATCTCTCCTGGGAGCCCAGTAGCTTGTATCCGACGCACCGCAGCCCTCTTACTTTACTCTTCACAACCTTATATTGCCAATACAACACAGAAATTGCATCGAGATTATTTATTTTGTTCATCAAGCACACGTTCACATCTGTGACAACTGGGCCCACCGTCATCTCATTAAATCTCTCCTGGGAGACCAGTAGCTTGTATCCAACTCACCGCAGCCCACTTACTTTACCCTTCACAACATTATTTTGCAGATACATCACAGAAATTGCATCGAGATTAAATATTTTGTTCATCAAGCACACGTTCCCATCTGTGACATCTGGGCCCATCGTATCTCATTACATCTCTCCTGGGAGCCCAGTAGCTTGTATTCGACGCACCGCAGCCCACTTACTTTACGCTTCACAACCTTATATTGCCGATACAACTCAGAAATTGAATCGAGATAAAATATTTTGTTCAACAAGCACACGTTACATCTGTGACAACTGGGCCCACCGTCATCTCATTAAATCTCTCCTGGGAGACCAGTAGCTTGTATCCGACGCACCGCAGCCCACTTACTTTACACTTCACAACCTTATATTGCCGATACAACACAGAAATTGAATCGAGATAAAATATTTTGTTCATCAATCACACGTTCACATCTGTGACAACTGGGCCCACCGTCATCTCATCAGATCTCTCCTGGGAGACCAGTAGCTTGTAGCCGACGAACCACACCCCACTTACTTTACCCATCACAATATTATATTGCCGATACAATTCAGAAATTGCATCGAGATTAAATATTTTGTTCATCAAGCACACGTTCACTTCTGTGACAACTGGGGCCAACGTCATCTCAATAAATCTCTCCTGGGAGACCAGTAGTTTCTATCCGACATACCGCAGCCTACTTACATTACCCTTCACAACCTTATATTGCCGATACAACACAGAAATTGCATCGAGATTAAATATTTTGTTCATCAAGCACACGTTCACATCAGTGACAACTGGGCCCACCGTCAACTCATTAAATCTCTCCTGGGAGACCAATAGCATCTATCCGTAGCACCGCAGCCCACTTACTTTACCGTTCACAACCTTATATTGCCGATACAACGCAGAAATTGCATCGAGATTAAATATTTTGTTCATCAAGCGCACGTTCACATTTGTGACAACTGGACCCACCGTCATCTCATTAAATCTCTCCCGGGAGACCAGTAGCTTGTATCCGACGCACCGCTGCCCACTTACCATACACATCACAAACTTATGTTGCCGATACAACACAGAGATTGCATCGAGATTAAATATTTTGTTCATCAAGCACACGTTCACATCTGTGACAACTGTGCCTACCGTAATCTCATGAAACCTCTCCTGGGAGACCAATAGCTTGTATCCGACGCACCGCAGCCCACTTACATTACCGTTCACAACATTATATTGCCGATACAACACAGAAATTGCATCGAGATTAAATATTTTGTTCATTAAGCACACGTTCACATGTGTGACAACTGAGCTCACCGTCATCTCATTACATCTCTCCTTGGAGCCCAGTAGCCTGTATCCGACGCACCGCAGCCCTCTTACTTTACTCTTCACAACCTTATATTGCCAATACAACACAGAAATTGCATCGAGATTAATTATTTTGTTCATCAAGCACACGTTCACATCTGTGACAACTGGGCCCACCGTCATCTCATTAAATCTCTCCTGGGAGACCAGTAGCTTCTATCCAACGCACCGCAGCCCACTTACTTTACCCTTCACAACCTTATATTGCCGATACAACACAGAAATTGCGTCGAGATTAAGTATTTTGTTCATCAAGCACACGTTCACATCTGTGACAACTGGGCCCACCGTCATCTCATTACATCTCTCCTGGGAGCCCAGTAGCTTGTATTCGACGCACCGCAGCACACTTACTTTACGCTTCACAACCTTATATTGCCGATACAACACAGAAATTGAATCGATATTAAATATTTTGTTCATCAAGCACACGTTACATCTGTGACAACTGGGCCCACCGTCATCTCATTAAATCTCTCCTGGGAGACCAGTAGCTTGTATCTGACGCACCGCAGCCCACTTACTTTATCCTTCACAACCTTATATTGCCGATACAACACAGAAATTGCATCGAGATTAAATATTTTGTTCATCAAGCACACGTTCACATCTGTGACAACTGGGCCCACCGTCATCTCATTACATCTCTCCTGGAAGCCAAGTAGCTTGTATCCGACGCACCGCAGCCCACTTACTTTATCCTTCACAACCTTATATTGCCGATACCACACAGAATTTGGATCGAGATTGAATATTTTGTTCATCAAGCTCACGTTCACATCTGTGACAACTGGGCCCACCGACATCTCATTAAATCTCTCCTGGGAGACCAGTAGCTTGTATCCGACGAACCGCAGCCCACTTCCTTTACCCTTCACAACCTTATATTGCCGATAGACTACAGAAATTGCATCGAGATTACTTATTTTGTTCATCAAGCACACGTTCACATCTAGGACAACTGGGCCCGCCGTCATCTCATTAAATCTCTCCAGGGAGACCAGTAGCTTGTATCCGACGCACCGCAGCCCACTTACTTTACCCTTCACAACCTTACATTGCCGATACAACACAGAAATTGCATCGAGATTAAATATTTTGTTCATCAAGCACACGTTCACATCTATGACAACTGGGCCCACCGTCATCTCATTAACTCTCTCCTGGGAGACCAGTGGCTTGTATCCGACGCACCGCAGCCCACTTACTATACCCTTCACAACCTTATATTGCCGATACAACACAGAAATTGCATCGAGATTAAATATTTTGTTCATCAAGCACACGTTCACATCTATGACAACTGGGCCCACCGTCATCTCATCAGATCTCTCCTGGGAGCCCAGTAGCTTGTATCCGACGCACCGCAGCCCACTTACTTCAGCCTTCACAACCTTATATTGCCGATACAACACAGAAATTGCATCGAGATTAATTATTCTGTTCATCAAGCACACGTTCACATCCGTGACAACTGGGCCCACCGTCATCTCATTACATCTCTCCTGGGAGCCCAGTAGCTTGTATCCGACGCACCGCAGCCCTCTTACTTTACTCTTCACAACCTTATATTGCCAATACAACACAGAAATTGCATCGAGATTAATTATTTTGTTCATCAAGCACACGTTCACATCTGTGACACCTGGGCCCACCGTCATCTCATTAAATTTCTTCTGGGAGACCAGTAGCTTGTATCCGACGCACCGCAGCCCACTTACTTTACCCTTCACAACCTTATATTGCCGATACAACACAGAAATTGAATCGAGATAAAATATTTTGTTCATCAAGCACACGTTCACATCTGTGACAACTGGGGCCAACGTCATCTCAATAAATCTCTCCTGGGAGACCAGTAGTTTCTATCCGACATACCGCAGCCTACTTACATTACCCTTCACAACCTTATATTGCCGATACAACACAGAAATTGCATCGAGATTAAATATTTTGTTCATCAAGCACACGTTCACATCAGTGACAACTGGGCCCACCGTCAACTCATTAAATCTCTCCTGGGAGACCAATAGCATCTATCCGTAGCACCGCAGCCCACTTACTTTACCGTTCACAACCTTATATTGCCGATACAACACAGAAATTGCATCGAGATTAAATATTTTGTTCATCAAGCACACGTTCACATTTGTGACAACTGGACCCACTGTCATCTCATTAAATCTCACCTGGGAGACCAGTAGCTTGTATCCGACGCACCGCTGCCCACTTACCATACACATCACAAACTTATGTTGCCGATACAACACAGAGATTGCATCGAGATTAAATATTTTGTTCATCAAGCACACGTTCACATCTGTGACAACTGTGCCTACCGTAATATCATGAAACCTCTCCTGGGAGACCAATAGCTTGTATCCGACGCACCGCAGCCCACTTACTTTACCGTTCACAACATTATATTGCCGCTACAACACAGAAATTGCATCGAGATTAAACATTTTGTTCATCAAGCACACGTTCACATGTGTGACAACTGAGCTCACCGTCATCTCATTACATCTCTCCTTGGAGCCCAGTAGCCTGTATCCGACGCACCGCAGCCCTCTTACTTTACTCTTCACAACCTTATATTGCCAATACAACACAGAAATTGCATCGAGATTAATTATTTTGTTCATGAAGCACACGTTCACATCTGTGACAACTGGGCCCACCGTCATCTCATTAAATCTCTCCTGGGAGACCAGTAGCTTCTATCCAACGCACCGCAGCCCACTTACTTTACCCTTCACAACCTTATATTGAAGATACAACACAGAAATTGCATCGAGATTAAATATTTTGTTCATCAAGCACACGTTCACATCTGTGACAACTGGGCCCACCGTCATCTCATTACATCTCTCCTGGGAGCCCAGTAGCTTGTATTCGACGCACCGCAGCACACTTACTTTACGCTTCACAACCTTATATTGCCGATACAACACAGAAATTGAATCGATATTAAATATTTTGTTCATCAAGCACACGTTACATCTGAGACAACTGGGCCCACCGTCATCTCATTAAATCTCTCCTGGGAGACCAGTAGCTTGTATCTGACGCACCGCAGCCCACTTACTTTATCCTTCACAACCTTATATTGCCGATACAACACAGAAATTGCATCGAGATTAAATATTTTGTTCATCAAGCACACGTTCACATCTGTGACAACTGGGCCCACCGTCATCTCATTACATCTCTCCTGGAAGCCAAGTAGCTTGTATCCGACGCACCGCAGCCCACTTACTTTCCCTTCACAACCTTATATTGCCGATACCACACAGAATTTGGATCGAGATTGAATATTTTGTTCATCAAGGTCACGTTCACATCTGTGACAACTGGGCCCACCGTCATCTCATTAAATCTCTCCTGGGAGACCAGTAGCTTGTATCCGACGAACCGCAGCCCACTTCCTTTACCCTTCACAACCTTATATTGCCGATAGACTACAGAAATTGCATCGAGATTAATTATTTTGTTCATCAAGCACACGTTCACATCTGGGACAACTGGGCCCGCCGTCATGTCATTAAATCTCTCCAGGGAGACCAGTAGCTTGTATCCGACGCACCGCAACCCACTTACTTTACCCTTCACAACCTTACATTGCCGATACAACACAGAATTTGCATCGAGATTAAATATTTTGTTTCATCAAGCACACGTTCACATCTATGACAACTGGGCCCACCGTCATCTCATTAAATCTCTCCTGGGAGACCAGTGGCTTGTATCCGACGCACCGCAGCCCACTTACTATACCCTTCACAACCTTATATTGCCGATACAACACAGAAATTGCATCGAGATTAAATAATTTGTTCATCAAGCACACGTTCACCACTGTGACAACTGGGCCCACCGTCATCTCATTAAATCTCTCCTGGGAGAGCAGTAGCTTTTATCCGACGCACCGGAGCCCACTTACTTTTCCCTTCACAACCTTATATTCCCGATACAACACAGAAATTGAATCGAGATTAAATATTTTGTTCATCAAGCACACGTTCACATCTGTGACAACTGGGCCCACCGTCATCTCATTACATCTCTCCTGGGAGCCCAGTAGCTTGTATCCGACGCACCGCAGCCCACTTACTTCAGCCTTCACAACCTTATATTGCCGATACAACACAGAAATTGCATCGAGATAAATTATTCTGTTCATCAAGCACACGTTCACATCCGTGACAACTGGGCCCACCGTCATCTCATTAAACCATTCCTAGGGACCAGTAGCTTGAATCCGACGCACCGCAGCCCACTTACTTTACCCTTCACAACCTTATATTGCCGACACAACACAGAAATTGCATCGAGATTAAATATTTTGTTCATCGAACACACGTTCTCATCTGTGACAAATGGGCCCACCGTCATCTCATTACATCTATCCTGGGAGCCCAGTAGCTTGTATTCGACGCACCGCAGCCCACTTACTTTACGCTTCACAACCTTATATTGCCGATACAACACAGAAATTGAATCGAGATAAAATATTTTGTTCAACAAGCACACGTTCACATCTGTGACAACTGGGCCCACCGTCATCTCATTAAATCTCTCCTGGGAGACCAGTAGCTTGTATCCAACCCACCGCAGCCCACTTACTTTACCCTTCACAACATTATTTTGCAGATACATCACAGAAATTGCATCGAGATTAAATATTTTGTTCATCAAGCACACGTTCACATCTGTGACATCTGGGCCCACCGTCATCTCATTACATCTCTCCTGGGAGCCCAGTAGCTTGTATTCGACGCACCGCAGCCCAGTTACTTTACGCTTCACAACCTTATATTGCCGATACAACACAGAAACTGAATCGAGATAAAATATTTTGTTCAACAAGCACACGTTACATCTGTGACAACTGGGCCCACCGTCATCTCATTAAATCCCTCCTGGGAGACCAGTAGCTTGTATCCGACGCACCGCAGCCCACTTACTTCACCCTTCACAACCTTATATTGCCGATACAACACAGAAATTGAATCGAGATAAAATATTTTGTTCATCAATCACACGTTCACATCTGTGACAACTGGGCCCACCGTCATCTCATTAGATCTCTCCTGGGAGACCAGTAGCTTGTATCTGACGAACCACACCCCACTTACTTTACCCATCACAATATTATATTGCCGATACAACACAGAAATTGCATCGAGATTAAATATTTTGTTCATCAAGCACACGTTCACATCTGTGACAACTGGGGCCAACGTCATCTCAATAAATCTCTCCTGGGAGACCAGTAGTTTCTATCCGACATACCGCAGCCTACTTACATTACCCTTCACAACCTTATATTGCCGATACAACACAGAAATTGCATCGAGATTAAATATTTTGTTCATCAAGCACACGTTCACATTTGTGACAACTGGACCCACCGTCATCTCATTAAATCTCTCCTGGGAGACCAGTAGCTTGTATCCGACGCACCGCTGCCCACTTACCATACACATCACAAACTTATGTTGCCGATACAACACAGAGATTGCATCGAGATTAAATATTTTGTTCATCAAGCACACGTTCACATCTGTGACAACTGTGCCTACCGTAATCTCATGAAACCTCTCCTGGGAGACCAATAGCTTGTATCCGACGCACCGCAGCCCACTTACTTTACCCTTCACAACCTTATATTGCCGATACAACACAGAAATTGAATCGAGATAAAATATTTTGTTCATCAATCACACGTTCACATCTGTGACAACTGGGCCCACCGTCATCTCATTAGATCTCTCCTGGGAGACCAGTAGCTTGTATCCGACGAACCACACCCCACTTACTTTACCCATCACAATATTATATTGCCGATACAACACAGAAATTGCATCGAGATTAAATATTTTGTTCATCAAGCACACGTTCACATCTGTGACAACTGGGGCCAACGTCATCTCAACAAATCTCTCCTGGGAGACCAGTAGTTTCCATCCGACATACCGCAGCCTACTTACATTACCCTTCACAACCTTATATTGCCGATACAACACAGAAATTGCATCGAGATTAAATATTTTGTTCATCAAGCACACGTTCACATTTGTGACAACTGGACCCACCGTCATCTCATTAAATCTCACCTGGGAGACCAGTAGCTTGTATCCGACGCACCGCTGCCCACTTACCATACACATCACAAACTTATGTTGCCGATACAACACAGAGATTGCATCGAGATGAAATATTTTGTTCATCAAGCACACGTTCACATCTGTGACAACTGTGCCTACCGTAATCTCATGAAACCTCTCCTGGGAGACCAATAGCTTGTATCCGACGCACCGCAGCCCACTTACTTTACCGTTCACAACATTATATTGCCGATACAACACAGAAATTGCATTCGGATTAAACATTTTGTTCATCAAGCACACGTTCACATGTGTGACAACTGAGCTCACCGTCATCTCATTACATCTCTCCTTGGAGCCCAGTAGCCTGTATCCGACGCACCGCAGCCCTCTTACTTTACTCTTCACAACCTTATATTGCCAATACAACACAGAAATTGCATCGAGATTAATTATTTTTTTCATCAAGCACACGTTCACATCTGTGACAACTGGGCGCACCGTCATCTCATTAAATCTCTCCTGGGAGACCAGTAGCTTCTATCCAACGCACCGCAGCCCACTTACTTTACCCTTCACAACCTTATATTGCAGATACAACACAGAAATTGCATCGCGATTAAATATTTTGTTCATCAAGCACACGTTCACATCTGTGACAACTGGGCCCACCGTCATCTCATTACATCTCTCCTGGGAGCCCAGTAGCTTGTATTCGACGCACCGCAGCACACTTACTTTACGCTTCACAACCTTATTTTGCCGATACAACACAGAAATTGAATCGATATTAAATATTTTGTTCATCAAGCACACGTTACATCTGTGACAACTGGGCCCACCGTCTTCTCATTAAATCTCTCCTGGGAGACCAGTAGCTTGTATCTGACGCACCGCAGCCCACTTACTTTATCCTTCACAACCTTATATTGCCGATACAACACAGAAATTGCATCGAGATTAAATATTTTGTTCATCAAGCACACGTTCACATCTGTGACAACTGGGCCCACCGTCATCTCATTACATCTCTCCTGGAAGCCAAGTAGCTTGTATCCGACGCACCGCAGCCCACTTACTTTATCCTTCACAACCTTATATTGCCGATACCACACAGAATTTGGATCGAGATTGAATATTTTGTTCATCAAGCTCACGTTCACTTCTGTGACAACTGGGCCCACCGTCATCTCATTAAATCTCTCCTGGGAGACCAGTAGCTTGTATCCGACGAACCGCAGCCCACTTCCTTTACCCTTCACAACCTTATATTGCCGATAGACTACAGAAATTGCATCGAGATTAATTATTTTGTTCATCAAGCACACGTTCACCACTGTGACAACTGTGCCCACCGTCATCTCATTAAATCTCTACTGGGAGAGCAGTAGCTTTTATCCGACGCACCGGAGCCCACTTACTTTTCCCTTCACAACCTTATATTGCCGATACAACACAGAAATTGAATCGAGATTAAATATTTTGTTCATCAAGCACACGTTCACATCTGTGACAACTGGGCCCGCCGCCAAATCATTAAATCTCTTCTGGGAGACCAGTAGCTTGTATCTGCCGCACTGCAGCCCACTTACTTTACCCTTCACAACCTTATATTGCCGATACAACACAGAAATTGCATCGAGATTAAATATTTTGTTCATCAAGCACACGTTCACATCTGTGACAACTGGGCCCACCGTCATCTCATTACATCTCTCCTGGGAGCCCAGTAGCTTGTATCCGACGCACCGCAGCCCACTTACTTCAGCCTTCACAACCTTATATTGCGGATACAACACAGAAATTGCATCGAGATTAATTATTCTGTTCATCAAGCACACGTTCATATCCGTGACAACTGGGCCCACCGTCATCTCATTAAACCATTCCTAGGGACCAGTAGCTTGAATCCGACGCACCGCAGCCCACTTACTTTACCCTTCACAACCTTATATTGCCGACACAACACAGAAATTGCATCGAGATTAAGTATTTTGTTCATCGAACACACGTTCTCATCTGTGACATCTGGGCCCACCGTCATCTCATTACATCTCTCCTGGGAGCCCAGTAGCTTGTATCCGACGCACCGCTGCCCTCTTACTTTACTCTTCACAACCTTATATTGCCAATACAACACAGAAATTGCATCGAGATTAATTATTCTGTTCATCAAGCACACGTTCACATCTGTGACAACTGGGCCCACCGTCATCTCATTAAATCTCTCCTGGGAGACCAGTAGCTTGTATCCAACTCACCGCAGCCCACTTACTTTACCCTTCACAACATTATTTTGCAGATACATCACAGAAATTGCATCGAGATTAAATATTTTGTTCATCAAGCACACGTTCACATCTGTGACATCTGGGCCCACCGTCATCTCATTACATCTCTCCTGGGAGCCCAGTAGCTTGTATTCGACGCACCGCAGCCCACTTACTTTACGCTTCACAACCTTATATTGCCGATACAACGCAGAAATTGAATCGAGATAAAATATTTTGTTCAACAAGCACACGTTACATCTGTGACAACTGGGCCCACCGTCATCTCATTAAATCTCTCCTGGGAGACCAGTAGCTTGTATCCGACGCACCGCAGCCCACTTACTTCACCCTTCACAACCTTATATTGCCGATACAACACAGAAATTGAATCGAGATAAAATATTTTGTTCATCAATCACACGTTCACATCTGTGACAACTGGGCCCACCGTCATCTCATTAGATCTCTCCTGGGAGACCAGTAGCTTGTATCTGACGAACCACACCCCACTTACTTTACCCATCACAATATTATATTGCCGATACAACACAGAAATTGCATCGAGATTAAATATTTTGTTCATCAAGTACACGTTCACATCTGTGACAACTGGGGCCAACGTCATCTCAATAAATCTCTCCTGGGAGACCAGTAGTTTCTATCCGACATACCGCAGCATACTTACATTACCCTTCACAACCTTATATTGCCGATACAACACAGAAATTGCATCGAGATTAAATATTTAGTTCATCAAGCACACGTTCACATTTGTGACAACTGGACCCACCGTCATCTCATTAAATCTCTCCTGGGAGACCAGTAGCTTGTATCCGACGCACCGCTGCCCACTTACCATACACATCACAAACTTATGTTGCCGATACAACACAGAGATTGCATCGAGATTAAATATTTTGTTCATCAAGCACACGTTCACATCTGTGACAACTGTGCCTACCGTAATCTCATGAAACCTCTTCTGGGAGACCAATAGCTTGTATCCGACGCACCGCAGCCCACTTACTTTACCGTTCACAACATTATATTGCCGATACAACACAGAAATTGCATCGAGATTAAACATTTTGTTCATCAAGCACACGTTCACATGTGTGACAACTGAGCTCACCGTCATCTCATTACATCTCTCCTTGGAGCCCAGTAGCCTGTATTCGACGCACCGCAGCACACTTACTTTACGCTTCACAATCTTATATTGCAGATACAATACAGAAATTGAATCGATATTAAATATTTTGTTCATTAAGCACACGTTACATCTGTGACAACTGGGCCCACCGTCATCTCATTAAATCTCTCCTGGGAGACCAGTAGCTTGTATCTGACGCACCGAAGCCCACTTACTTTATCCTTCACAACCATATATTGCCGATACAACACAGAAATTGCATCGAGATTAAATATTTTGTTCATCAAGCACACGTTCACATCTGTGACAACTGGGCCCACCGTCATCTCATTACATCTCTCCTGGAAGCAGAGTAGCTTGTATCCGACGCACTGCAGCCCACTTACTTTATCCTTCACAACATTATATTGCCGATACCACACAGAATTTGGATCGAGATTGAATATTTTGTTCATCAAGCTCACGTTCACATCTGTGACAACTGGGCCCACCGTCATCTCATTAAATCTCTCCTGGGAGACCAGTAGCTTGTATCCGACGCACCGCTGCCCACTTACCATACACATCACAAACTTATGTTGCCGATACAACACAGAGATTGCATCGAGATTAAATATTTTGTTCATCAAGCACACGTTCATTTCTGTGACAACTGTGCCTACCGTAATCTCATGAAACCTCTCCTGGGAGACCAATAGCTTGTATCCGACGCACCGCAGCCCACTTACTTTACCGTTCACAACATTATATTGCCGATACAACACAGAAATTGCATCGAGATTAAACATTTTGTTCATCAAGCACACGTTCACATGTGTGACAACTGAGCTCACCGTCATCTCATTACATCTCTCCTTGGAGCCCAGTAGCCTGTATCCGACGCACCGCAGCCCTCTTACTTTACTCTTCACAACCTTATATTGCCAATACAACACAGAAATTGCATCGAGATTAATTATTTTGTTCATCAAGCACACGTTCACATCTGTGACAACTGGGCCCGCCGTCATCTCATTAAATCTCTCCTGGGAGACCAGTAGCTTCTATCCAACGCACCGCAGCCCACTTAATTTACCCTTCACAACCTTATATTGCAGATACAACACAGAAATTGCATCGAGATTATATATTTTGTTCATCAAGCACACATTCACATCTGTGACAACTGGGCCCACCGTCATCTCATTACATCTCTCCTGGGAGCCCAGTAGCTTGTACACGACGCACCGCAGCAGACTAACTTTACGCTTCACAACCTTATATTGCCGATACAACACAGCAATTGAATCGATATTAAATATTTTGTTCATCAAGCACATGTTACATCTGTGACAAATGGGCCCACCGTCATCTCATTAAATCTCTCCTGGGAGACCAGTAGCTTGTATCTGACGCACCGCAGCCCACTTACTTTATCCTTCACAACCTTATATTGCCGATACAACACAGAAATTGCATCGAGATTAAATATTTTTTTCGTCAAGCACACGTTCACATCTGTGACAACTGGGCCCACCGTCATTTCATTACATCTCTCCTGGAAGCCAAGTAGCTTGTATCCGACGCACCGCAGCCCACTTACTTTATCCATCACAACCTTATATTGCCGATACCACTCAGAATTTGGATCGAGATTGAATATTTTGTTCATCAAGCTCACGTTCACATCTGTGACAACTGGACCCACCGTCATCTCATTAAATCTCTCCTGGGAGACCAGTAGCTTGTATCCGACGAACCGCAGCCCACTTCCTTTACCCTTCACAACCTTATATTGCCGATAGAGTACAGAAATTGCATCGAGATTAATTGTTTTGTTCATCAAGCACACGTTCACATTTGGGACAACTGGGCCCGCCGTCATCTCATTAAATCTCTCCAGGGAGACCAGTAGCTTGTATCCGACGCACCGCAGCCCACTTACTTTACCCTTCACAACCTTATATTGCCGATACAACACAGAAATTGCATCGAGATTAATTATTCTGTTCATCAAGCACACGTTCACATCAGTGACAACTGGGCCCACCGTCATCTCATTAAACCATTCCTGGGGACCAGTAGCTTGTATCCGACGCACCGCAACCCACTTACTTTACCCTTCACAACCTTATATTGCCGACACAACACAGAAATTGCATCGAGATTAAAGATTTTGTTCATCGAACACACGTTCTCACCTGTGACAACTGGGCCCACCGTCATCTCATTACATCTTTCCTGGGAGCCCAGTAGCTTGTATCCGACGCACCGCAGCCCTCTTACTTTACTCTTCACAACCTTATATTGCCAATACAACACAGAAATTGCATCGAGATTAATTATTTTGTTCATCAAGCCCACGTTCACATCTGTGACAACAGAGCCACCGTCATCTCATTAAATCTCTCCTGCGAGACCAGTAGCTTGTATCCAACGCACCACAGCCCACTTACTTTATCCTTCACAACCTTATATTGCAGATACAACACAGAAATTGCATCGAGATTAAATATTTTGTTCATCAAGCACACGTTCACATCTGTGACAACTGGGCCCACCGTCATCTCATTACATCTCTCCTGGGAGCCCAGTAGCTTGTATTCGACGCACCGCAGCCCACTTACTTTACGTTTCACAACCTTATATTGCCGATACAACACAGAAATTCAATCGAGATTAAATATTTTGTTCACCAAGCACACGTTACATCTGTGACAACTGGGCCCACCGTCATTTCATTAAATCTCTCCTGGGAGACCAGTAGCTTATATCCGACGCACCGCAGCCCACTTACTTTACCCTTCACAACCTTATATTGCCGATACAACACAGAAATTGAATCGAAATTAAATATTTTGTTCATCAAGCACACGTTCACATCTGTGACAACTGGGCCCACCGTCATCTCGTTACATCTCTCCTGAAAGCCCATTAGCTTGTATCCGACGCACCGCAGCCCACTTACTTTATCCTTCACAACCTCTTATTGCCGATACCACACAGAATTTGGATCAAGATTAAATATTTTCTTCATCAAGCTCACGTTCACATCTGTGACAACTGGGCCCACCGTCATCTCAATAAATCTCTCCTGGGAGACCAGTAGCTTGTATCCGACGCACCGCAGCGCACTTCCTCTACCCTTCACAACCTTATATTGCCGATAGACTACAGAAATTGCATCGAGATTAATTATTTTGATCATCAAGCAGAGGGTCACATCTGGGACAACTGGGCCCACCGTCATCTCATTAAATCTCTCCAGGCAGAGCAGTATCTAGTATCCGACGCACCGTAGCCCACTTACTTTACCCTTCACAACCTTATATTGCCGATACATCATAGAAATTGGATTGAGATTAAATATTTTGTTCATCAAGCACACGTTCACAACTATGACATCTGGGCCCACCGTCATCTCATTAAATCTCTCCTGGGAGACCAGTGGCTTGTATCCGACGCACCGCAGCCCATTTACTATACCCTTCACAACCGTAGATTGCCGATACAACACAGAAATTGAATCGAGATAAAATAATTTGTTCATCAAGCACACGTTCACATCTGTGACAACTGGGCCCACCGTCATCTCATTAAATCTCTCTTGGAAGCCCAGTAGCTTGTATCTGACGCACCGCAGCTCACTACCTTTACCCTTCACAACCTTATATTGCCGATACAACACAGAAATTGCATCGAGATTAAATATTTTGTTCATCAAGCACACGTTCACATCTGTGACAACTCGGCCAACCGTCATCTCATTAGATCTCTCCTGGGAGCTCAGTATCTTGTATCCGACGCACCGCAGCCCACTTACTTTACCCTTCACAACATTATTTTGCAGATACATCACAGAAATTGCATCGAGATTAAATATTTTGTTCATCAAGCACACGTTCACATCTGTGACATCTGGGCCCACCGTCATCTCATTACATCTCTCCTGGGAGCCCAGTAGCTTGTATTCGACGCACCGCAGCCCACTTACTTTACGCCTCACAACCTTATATTGCCGATACAACACAGAAATTGCATCGAGATTAAACATTTTGTTCATCAAGCACACGTTCACATGTGTGACAACTGAGCTCACCGTCATCTCATTACATCTCTCCTTGGAGCCCAGTAGCCTGTATCCGACGCACCGCAGCCCTCTTACTTTACTCTTCACAACCTTATATTGCCAATACAACACAGAAATTGCATCGAGATTAATTATTTTGTTCATCAAGCACACGTTCACATCTGTGACAACTGGGCCCGCCGTCATCTCATTAAATCTCTCCTGGGAGACCAGTAGCTTCTATCCAACGCACCGCAGCCCACTTACTTTACCCTTCACAACCTTATATTGCAGATACAACACAGAAATTGCATCGAGATTAAATATTTTGTTCATCAAGCACACATTCACATCTGTGACAACTGGGCCCACCGTCATCTCATTACATCTCTCCTGGGAGCCCAGTAGCTTGTATTCGACGCACCGCGGCACACTAACTTTACGCTTCACAACCTTATATTGCCGATACAACACAGAAATTGAATTGATATTAAATATTTTGTTCATCAAGCACACGTTACATCTGTGACAAATGGGCCCACCGTCATCTCATTAAATCTCTCCTGGGAGACCAGTAGGTTGTATCTGACGCACCGCAGCCCACTTACTTTATCCTTCACAACCTTATATTGCCGATACAACACAGAAATTGCATCGAGATTAAATATTTTGTTCATCAAGCACACGTTCACATCTGTGACAACTGGGCCCACCGTCATCTCGTTACATCTCTCCTGAAAGCCCATTAGCTTGTATCCGACGCACCGCAGCCCACTTACTTTATCCTTCACAACCTCTTATTGCCGATACCACACAGAATTTGGATCAAGATTAAATATTTTCTTCATCAAGCTCACGTTCACATCTGTGACAACTGGGCCCACCGTCATCTCATTAAATCTCTCCTGGGAGACGAGTAGCTTGTATCCGACGCACCGCAGCGCACTTCCTCTACCATTCACAACCTTATATTGCCGATAGACTACAGAAATTACATCGAGATTAATTATTTTGTTCACCAAGCACACGTTCACATCTGGGACAACTGGGCCCACCGTCATCTCATTAAATCTCTCCAGGGAGAGCAGTATCTAGTATCCGACGCACCGTAGCCCACTTACTTTACCCTTCACAACCTTATATCGCCGATACATCACAGAAATTGCATTGGGATTAAATATTTTGTTCATCAAGCACACGTTCACAACTATGACATCTGGGCCCACCGTCATCTCATTAAATCTCCCCTGGGAGACCAGTGTCTTGTATCCGACGCACCGCAGCCCACTTACTATACCCTTCACAACCGTAGATTGCCGATACAACACAGAAATTGAATCGAGATAAAATAATTTGTTCACCAAGCACACGTTCACATCTGTGACAACTGGGCCCACCGTCATCTCATTAAATCTCTCCTGGAAGCCCACTAGCTTGTATCTGACGCACCGCAGCTCACTACCTTTCTCCTTCAAAACCTTATATTGCCCATACAACACAGAAATGACATCGAGATTAAATATTTTGTTCATCAAGCACACGTTCACATCTGTGACAACTCGGCCAACCGTCATCTCATTACATCTCTCCTGGGAGCTCAGTATCTTGTATCCGACGCACCGCAGCCCACTTACTTTACCCGTCACAACATTATTTTGCAGATACATCACAGAAATTGCATCGAGATTAAATATATTGTTCATCAAGCACACGTTCACATCTGTGACATCTGGGCCCACCGTCATCTCATTACATCTCTCCTGGGAGCCCAGTAGCTTGTATCCGACGCACCGCAGCCCATTTACTTTACCCTTCACAACCTTATATTGCCGATACAACACAGAAATTGAATCGAGATAAAATATTTTGTTCATCAATCACACGTTCACATCTGTGACAACTGGGCCCACCGTCATCTCATTAGATCTCTCCTGGGAGACCAGTAGCTTGTATCCGACGAACCAGACCCCACTTACTTTACCCATCACAATATTATATTGCCGATACAACACAGAAATTGCATCGAGATTAAATATTTTGTTCATCAAGCACACGTTCACATCTGTGACAACTGGGGCCAACGTCATCTCAATAAATCTCTCCTGCGAGACCAGTAGTTTCTATCCGACATACCGCAGCCTACTTACATTACCCTTCACAACCTTATATTGCCGTTACAACAAGGAAATTGCATCGAGATTAAATATTTTGTTCATCAGGCACACATTCACATCAGTGACAACTGGGCCCACCGTCAACTCATTAAATCTCTCCTGGGAGACCAATAGCATCTATCCGTAGCACCGCAGCCCACTTACTTTACTTGTTCACAACCTTATATTGCCGACACAACACAGAAATTGCATCGAGATTAAATATTTTGTTCATCAAGCACACGTTCACATTTGTGACAACTGGACCCACCGTCATCTCATTAAATCTCTCCTGGGAGACCAGTAGCTTGTATCCGACGCACCGCTGCCCACTTACCAAACACATCACAAACGTATGTTGCCGATACAACACAGAGATTGCATCGAGATTAAATAATTTGTTCATCATGCACACGTTCACATGTGTGACAACTGTGCCTACCGTAATCTCATGAAACCTCTCCTGGGAGCCCAATAGCTTGTATCCGACTCACCGCAGCCCACTTACTTTACCGTTCACAACATTATATTGCCGATACAACACAGAAATTGCATCGAGATTAAACATTTTGTTCATCAAGCACACGTTCACATGTGTGACAACTGATCTCACCGTCATCTCATTACATCTCTCCTTGGAGCCCAGTAGCCTGTATCCGACGCACCGCAGCCCTCTTACTTTACTCTTCACAACCTTATATTGCCGGTACAACACAGAAATTGAATCGATATTAAATATTTTGTTCATCAAGCACACGTTACATCTGTGCCAACTGGGCCCACCGTCATCTCATTAAATCTCTCCTGGGAGACCAGTAGCTTGTATCTGACGCACCGCAGCCCACTTACTTTATCCTTCAAAACCTTATATTGCCGATACAACACAGAAATTGCATCGAGATTAAATATTTTGTTCATCAAGCACACGTTCACATCTGTGACAACTGGGCCCACCGTCATCTCATTACATCTCCCCTGGAAGCCAAGTAGCTTGTATCCGACGCACCGCAGCCCACTTACTTTATCCTTCACAACCTTATATTGCCGATACAACACAGAAATTGCATCGAGATTAAATATTTTGTTCATAAAGCACACGTTCACATCTGTGACAACTGGGCCCACCGTCATCTCATTACATCTCCCCTGGAAGCCAAGTAGCTTGTATCTGACGCACTGCAGCCCACTTACTTTATCCTTCACAACCTTATATTGCCGATACAACACAGAAATTGAATCGATATTAAATATTTTGTTCATCAAGCACACGTTACATCTGTGACAACTGGGCCCACCGTCATCTCATTAATTCTCTCCAGGGAGACCAGTAGCTTGTATCTGACGCACCGCAGCCCACTTACTTTATCCTTCACAACCTTATATTGCCGATACAACACAGAAATTGCATCGAGATTAAATATTTTGTTCATCAAGCACACGTTCACATCTGTGACAACTGGGCCCACCGTCATCTCATAACGTCTCCATTGGAAGCCAAGTAGCTTATATCCGACGCACCGCAGCCCACTTACTTTATCCTTCACAACCTTATATTGCCGATACCACACAGAATTTGGATCGAGATTGAATATTTTGTTCATCAAGCTCACGTTCACATCTGTGACAACTGGGCCCACCGTCATCTCATTAAATCTCTCCTGGGAGACCAGTAGCTTGTATCCGACGAACCGCAGCCCACTTCCTTTACCCTTCACAACCTTATATTGCTGATAGACTACAGAAATTGCATCGAGATTAATTATTTTGTTCATCAAGCACACGTTCACATCTGGGACAACTGGGCCCGCCGTCATCTCATTAAATCTCTCCAGGGAGACCAGTAGCTTGTATCCGACGCACCGCAGCCCACTTACTTTACCCTTCACAACCTTATATTGCCGATACAACACAGAAATTGCATCGAGATTAATTATTCTGTTCATCAAGCACACGTTCACATCCGTGACAACTGGGCCCACCGTCACCTCATTAAACCATTCCTGGGGACCAGTAGCTTGTATCCGACGCACCGCGGCCCACTTACTTTACCCTTCACAACCTTATATTGCCGACACAACACAGAAATTGCATCGAGATTAAATATTTTGTTCATCAAGCACACGTTCACATCTGTGACAACTGGGCCCAACGTCATCTCATTACATCTCTCCTGGGAGCCCAGTAGCTTGTATTCGACGCACCGCAGCCCACTTACTTTACGTTTCACAACCTTATATTGCCGATACAACACAGATATTCAATCGAGATTAAATATTTTGTTCAACAAGCACACGTTACATCTGTGACAACTGGGCCCACCGTCATCTCATTAAATCTCTCCTGGGAGACCAGTAGCTTATATCCGACGCACCGCAGCCCACTTACTTTACCCTTCACAACCTTATATTGCCGATACAACACAGAAATTGAATCGAAATTAAATATTTTGTTCATCAAGCACACGTTCACATCTGTGACAACTGGGCCCACCGTCATCTCGTTACATCTCTCCTGAAAGCCCATTAGCTTGTATCCGACGCACCGCAGCCCACTTACTTTATCCTTCACAACCTTCTATTGCCGATACCACACAGAATTTGGATCAAGATTAAATATTTTCATCATCAAGCTCACGTTCACATCTGTGACAACTGGGCTTACCGTCATCTCATTAAATCTCTCCTGGGAGACCACTAGCTTGTATCCGACGCACCGCAGCCGACGTCCTTTACCCTTCACAACCTTATATTGCCGATAGACTACAGAAATTGCATCGAGATTAATTATTTTGTTCATCAAGCACACGTTCACATCTGGGGCAACTGGGCCCACCGTCATCTCATTAAATCTCTCCTGGGAGAGCAGTATCTAGTATCCGACGCACCGTAGCCCACTTACTTTACCCTTCACAACCTTATATTGCCGATACATCACAGAAATTGCATTGAGATTAAATATTTTGTTCATCAAGCACACGTTCACAACTATGACACCTGGGCCCACCGTCATCTCATTAAATCTCTCCTGGGAGACCAGTGGCTTGTATCCGACGCACCGCAGCCCACTTACTATACCCTTCACAACCGTAGATTGCCGATACAACACAGAAATTGAATCGAGATTAAATAATTTGTTCATCAAGCACACGTTCACATCTGTGACAACTGGGCCCACCGTCATCTCATTAAATCCCTCCTGGAATCCCAGTAGCTTGTATCTGACGCACCGCAGCTCACTACCTTTACCCTTCACAACCTTATATTGCCGATACAACACAGAAATTGCATCGAGATTAAATATATTGTTCATCAAGCACACGTTCACATCTGTGACAACTCGGCCAACCGTCATCTCATTACATCTCTCCTGGGAGCTCAGTATCTTGTATCCGACGCACCGCAGCCCACTTACTTTAGCCTTCACAACCTTATATTTCCGATACAACACAGAAATTGCATCGAGATTAATTATTTTGTTCATCAAGCACACGTTCACATCTGTGACAACTGGGCCTACCGTCATCTCATTACATCTCTCCTGGGAGCATAGTAGCTTGTATTCGACGCACCGCAGCCCAATTACTTTACGCTTCACAACCTTATATTGCCGATACAACACAGAAATTGCCTCGAGATTAAATATTTTGTTCAACAAGCACACGTTACATCTGTGACAACTGGGCCCACCGTTATCTCATTAAGTCTCTCCTGGGAGACCAGTAGTTTGTATCCGACGCACCGCAGCCTACTTACTTTACCCTTCACAACCTTATATTGCCGATACAACACAGAAATTGAATCGAAATTAAATATTTTGTTCATGAAGAACACGTTCACATCTATGACAACTGGGCCCACCGTCATCTCATTAAATCTCCCTGGGAGGCCACTAGCTTGTATCCGACGCACCGCAGCCCACTTACTTTACACATCACAACCTTATGTTGCGATTCAACACAGAAATTGCATCGAGATTAAATATTTTGTTCATCAAGCACACTTTCACATCTGTGACAACTGTGCCCACCGTAATCTCATTACATCTCTCCTGGAAGCCCAGTAGCTTGTATCCGACGCACTGCAGCCCACTTACTTTGTCCTTCACAACCTTATATTTCCGATACAACACAGAATTTGCATCGAGATTAAATATTTTGTTAATCAAGCACACGTTCACATCTGTAACACCTGGGCCCACCGTCATCTCATTACATCTCTCCTGGGAGCCCAGTAGCTTGTATCCGACGCACCGCAGCCCTCTCACTTTACTCTTCACAACCTTATATTGCCAATACAACACAGACATTGAATCGAGATTAATTATTTTGTTCATCAAGCACACGTTCACATCAGTGACAACTGGGCCCACCGTCAACTCATTAAATCTCTCCTGGGAGACCAATAGCATCTATCCGTAGCACCGCAGCCCACTTACTTTACCGTTCACAACATTATATTGCCGATACAACACAGAAATTGCATCGAGATTAAACATTTTGTTCATCAAGCACACGTTCACATCTGTGACAACTGGGCCCACCGTCATCTCATTACATCTCTCCTGGGAGACCAGTAGCTTGTATCCGACGAACCGCAGCCCACTTCCTTTACCCTTCACAACCTTATATTGCCGATTGACTACAGAAATTGCATCGAGATTAATTATTTTGTTCATCAAGCACACGTTCACATCTGGGACAACTGGGCCCGCCGTCATCTCATTAAACCATTCCTGGAGACCAAAAGCTTGTATTCGACGCACCGCAGCCCACTTACTTTACCCTTCACAACCTTATATTGCCGATACAACACAGAAATTGCATCGAGATTAATTATTCTGTTCATCAAGCACACGTTCACATCCGTGACAACTGGGCCCACCGTCATCTCATTAAACCACTCCTGGGGACCAGTAGCTTGTATCCGATGCACCGCGGCCCACTTACTTTACCCTTCACAACCTTATATTGCCGACACAACACAGAAATTGCATCGAGATTAATTGTTTTGTTCATCGAACACACGTTCTCATCTGTGACAACTGGGCCCACCGTCATCTCATTACATCTTTCCTGGGAGCCCAGTAGCTTGTTTCCGACGCACCGCAGCCCTCTTACTTTACTCTTCACAACCTTATATTGCCAATACAACACAGAAATTGCATCGAGATTAATTATTTTGTTCATCAAGCACACGTTCACATCTGCGACAACAGGGCCCACCGTCATCTCATTAAATCTCTCCTGGGAGACCAGTAGCTTGTATCCAACGCACCACAGCCCACTTACTTTACCCTTCACAACCTTATATTGCAGATACAACACAGAAATTGCATCGAGATTAAATATTTTGTTCATCAAGCACACGTTCACATCTGTGACAACTGGGCCAACCGTCATCTCATTACACCTCTCCTGGGAGCCCAGTAGCTTGTATTCGACGCACCGCAGCCCACTTACTTTACGTTTCACAACCTTATATTGCCGATACAACACAGAAATTCAATCGAGATTAAATATTTTGTTCATCAAGCACACGTTACATCTGTGACAACTGGGCCCACCGTCATCTCATTAAATCTCTCCTGGGAGACCAGTAGCTTATATCCGACGCACCGCAGCCCACTTACTTTACCCTTCACAACCTTATATTGCCGATACAACACAGAAATTGAATCGAAATTAAATATTTTGTTCATCAAGCACACGTTCACATCTGTGACAACTGGGCCCACCGTCATCTCGTTACATCTCTCCTGAAAGCCCTTTAGCTTGTATCCGACGCACCGCAGCCCACTTACGTTATCCTTCACAACCTCTTATTGCCGATACCACACAGAATTTGGATCAAGATTAAATATTTTCTGCATCAAGCTCAGGTTCACATCTGTGACAACTGGGCCACCGTCATCTCATTAAATCTCTCCTGGGAGACCAGTACATTGTATTCGACGCACCGCAGCCCACTTCCTTTACCCTTCACAACCTTATATTGCCGATAGACTACAGAAATTGCATCGAGATTATTTATTTTGTTCATCAAGCACGCGTTCACATTTGGGGAACTGGGCCCACCGTCATCTCATTAAATCTCTCCAGGGAGAGCAGTACCTAGTATCCGACGCACCGTAGCCCACTTACTTTACCCTTCACAACCTTATGTTGCCGATACATCACAGAAATTGCATAGAGATTAAATATTTTGTTCATCAAGCACACGTTCACAACTATGACATCTGGGCCCACCGTGATCTCATTAAATCTCTCCTGGGAGACCAGTGGCTTGTATCCGACGCACCGCAGCCCACTTACTATACCCTTCACAACCGTAGATTGCCGATACAACACAGAAATTGAATCGAGATTAAATAATTTGTTCATCAAGCACACGTTCACATCTGTGACAACTGAGCCCACCGTCATCTCATTAAATCTCTCCTGGAATCCCAGTAGCTTGTATCTGACGCATCGCAGCTCACTACCTTTACCCTTCACAACCTTATATTGCCGATACAACACAGAAATTGCATCGAGATTAAATATTTTGTTCATCAAGCACACGTTCACATCTGTGACAACTGGGCCTACCGTCATCTCATTACATCTCTCCTGGGAGCATAGTAGCCTGTATTCGAAGCACCGCAGCCCAATTACTTTACGCTTCACAACCTTATATTGCCGATACAACACAGAAATTGCCTCGAGATTAAATATTTTGTTCAACAAGCACACGTTACATCTGTGACAACTGGGCCCACCGTTATCTCATTAAATCTCTCCTGGGAGACCAGTAGCTTGTATCCGACGCACCGCAGCCTACTTACTTTACCCTTCACAACCTTATATTGCCGATACAACACAGAAATTGAATCGAGATTAAATATTTTGTTCATCAAGCACACGTTCACATCTGTGACAACTGGGGCCAACGTCATCTCATTAAATCTCTCCTGGGAAACCAGTAGCTTGTATCCGACGCACCACACCCCACTTACTTTACCCTTCAAAACCTTATAATTCCGATACAACACAGAAATTGCAACGAGATTAAATATTTTGTTCATCAAGCACACGTTCACATCAGTGACAACTGGGCCCACCATCAACTCATTAAATCTCTCCTTGGAGACCAATAGCAACTATGCGAAGCACCGCAGCCCACTTACTTTACCGTTCACAACCATATATTGCCGATACAACACAGAAATTGCATCGAGATTAAATACTTTGTTCATGAAGAACACGTTCACATCTATGACAACTGGGCCCACCGTCATCTCATTAAATCTCCCTGGGAGGCCACTAGCTTGTATCCGACGCACCGCAGCCCACTTACTTTACACATCACAACCTTATGTTGCGTTTCAACACAGAAATTGCATCGAGATTAAATATTTTGTTCATCAAGCACACTTTCACATCTGTGACAACTGTGCCCACCGTAATCTCATTACATCTCTCCTGGAAGCCCAGTAGCTTGTATCCGACGCACTGCAGCCCACTTACTTTGTCCTTCACAACCTTATATTTCCGATACAACACAGAATTTGCATCGAGGTTAAATATTTTGTTAATCAAGCACACGTTCACATCTGTAACACCTGGGCCCACCGTCATCTCATTACATCTCTCCTGGGAGCCCAGTAGCTTGTATCCGACGCACCGCAGCCCTCTCACTTTACTCTTCACAACCTTATATTGCCAATACAACACAGACATTGAATCGAGATTAATTATTTTGTTCATCAAGCACACGTTCACATCTGTGACAACTGAGCCCACCGTCATCTCATTACATCCCTCCTGGGAGCCCAGTAGCTTGTATTCGACGCACCGCAGCCCTCTTACTTTACTCTTCACAACTTTATATTGCAGATACAACACAGAAATTGCATCGAGATTAAATATTTTGTTTAACAAGCACACGTTACATCTGTGACAACTGGGCCCACCGTCATCTCATTAAATCTCTCCTGGGCGACCAGTAGCTTGTATCCGACGCACCGCAGCCCACTTACTTTACCCTTCTTAACCTTATATTGCCGATACAACACAGAAATTGAATCGAGATTAAATATTTTGTTCATCAAGCACACGTTCACATCTGTGACAACTGGGTCCACCGTCATCTCATTAAATCTCTCCTGGGAAACCAGTAGCTTGTATCCGACGCACCACACTCCACTTACATTAAGCTTCACAAACTTATATTGCCGATACAACGCAGAAATTGCATCGAGATTAAACATTTTGTTCATCAAGAACACGTTCACATCTGTGACAACTGGGGCCAACGTCATTTCAATAAATCTCTCCTGGGAGACCAGTAGCTTCTATCCGACATACCGCAGCCTACTTACTTTACCCTTCACAACCTTATATTACCGATACAACACAGAAATTGCATCGAGATTAAATATTTTGTTGATCAAGCACACGTTCACATCTGTAACAAATGGGCCCACCGTCATCTCATTACATATCTCCTGGGAGCCCAGTAGCTTGTATCCGACGCACCGCAGCCCTCTTACTTTACTCTTCACAACCTTATATTGCCAATACAACATAGAAATTGCCTCGAAATTAATTATTTTGTTCATCAAGCACATGTTCACATCTGTGACAACAAGGCCCACCGTCATCTCATTAAATCTCTCCTGGGAGACCAGTAGCGTGTATCCACCGCATCGCAGCCCACTTACTTTACCCTTCACAACCTTATATTGCAGATACAACACAGAAATTGCATCGAGATTAAATATTTTGTTCATCAAGCATAGTTTCACATCGGTGACAACTGGGCCCACCGTCATCTCATTACATCTCTCCTAGGAGCCCAGTAGCCTGTATTCGACGCACCGCAGCCCATTTACTTTACGTTTCACAACCTTATGTTGCCGATACAAATCAGAAAATGAATCGAGATTAAATATTTTGTTCGTCAAGCACACGTTGACATCTGTGACAACTGGGCCCACCGTCATCTCATTAAATCTCTCCTGGGAGACCAGTAGCTTGTATCCGACGCACCATACCCCACTTACTTTACCCTTCACAACCTAATATTGCCGATACAACAGAGAAATTGCATCGAGATAAAATATTTTGTTCATCAAGCACACGTTCACATCTGCGACAACTGGGGCCAACGTCATCTCAATAAATCTCTCCTGGGAGACCAGTAGCATCTTTCCGACATACCGCAGCCCACTTACTCTACCCTTCACAACCTTATATTGCCGATACAACACACAAATTGCATAGAGATTAAATATTTTGTTCATCAAGTACACGTTCACATCTGTGACAACTGGGCCCACCGTCATCTCATTAAATCTCTCCTGGGAGACCAGTAGCTTGCATCCAACGCACTGCAGCCCACTTACTTTACCCTTCACAACTTTATATTGCAGATACAACACAGAAATTGCATCCAGATTAAATATTTTGTTCAACAAGCACACGTTACATCTGTGACAACTGGGCCCACCGTCATCTCATTAAATCTCTCCTGGGAGACCAGTAGCTTGTATCCGACGCACCGCAGCCCACTTACTTTACCCTTCACAACCTTATATTGCCGATACAACACAGAAATTGAATGGAGATTAAATATTTTGTTCATCAAGCACACGTTCACATCTGTGACAACTGGGCCCACCGTCATCTCATTAAATCTCTCCTGGGAAACCAGTAGCTTGTATCCGAGGCACCAGACCCCACTTACATTACCCTTCACAACCTTATATTGCCGATACAACGCAGAAATTGCATCGAGATTAAATATTTCGTTCATCAAGCACACGTTCACATCAGTGACAACTGGGCCCACCGTCAACTCATTAAATCTCTCCTGGGCGACCAATAGCATCTATCCGAAGCACCGCAGCCCAATTACTTTACCGTTCACAACCATGTATTGCCGATACAACACAGAAATTGCATCGAGATTAAAAATTTTATTCATCAAGCACACGTTCACATCTGTAACAACTGGGCCCACCGTCATCTCATTACATCTCTCCTGGGAGCCCAGTAGCTTGTATCCGACGCACCGCAGCCCTCTTACTTTACTCTTCACAACCTTATATTGCCAATACAACACAGAAATTGCATCGAGATTAATTATTTTGTTCATCAAGCACACGTTAACATCTGTAACAACAACGCCCACCGTCATCTCATTAAATCTCTCCTGGGAGACCAGTAGCTTGTATCCAACGCACCACAGCCCACTTACTTTACCCTTCACAACCTTATATTGCAGATACAACACAGAAATTGCATCGAGATTAAATATTTTGTTCATCAAGCACACGTTCACATCTGTGACAACTGGGCCCACCGTCATCTCATTACATCTCTCCTGGGAGCCCAGTAGCTTGTATTCGACGCACCGCAGCCCGCTTACTTTACGTTTCACAACCTTATATTGCCGATACAACACAGAAATTCAATCGAGATTAAATATTTTGTTCATCAAGCACACGTTACATCTGTGACAACTGGGCCCACCGTCATCTCATTAAATCTCTCCTGGGAGACCAGTAGCTTATATCCGACGCACCGCAGCCCACTTACTTTACCCTTCACAACCTTATATTGCCGATACAACACAGAAATTGAATCGAAATTAAATATTTTGTTCATCAAGCACACGTTCACATCTGTGACAACTGGGCCCACCGTCATCTCGTTACATCTCTCCTGAAAGCCCATTAGCTTGTATCCGACGCACCGCAGCCCACTTACGTTATCCTTCACAAACTTTTATTGCCGATACCAAACAGAATTTGGATCAAGATTAAATATTTTCTGCATCAAACTCAGGTTCACATCTGTGACAACTGGGCCACCGTCATCTCATTAAATCTCTCCTGGGAGACCAGTACATTGTATCCGACGCACCGCAGCCCACTTCCTTTACCCTTCACAACCTTATATTGCCGATAGACTACAGAAATTGCATCGAGATTAATTATTTTGTTCATCAAGCACACGTTCACATTTGGGACAACTGGGCCCACCGTCATCTCATTAAATCTCTCCAGGGAGAGCAGTACCTAGTATCCGACGCACCGTAGCCCACTTACTTTACCCTTCACAACCTTATGTTGCCGATACATCACAGAAATTGCATAGAGATTAAATATTTTGTTCATCAAGCACACGTTCACAACTATGACATCTGGGCCCACCGTCATCTCATTAAATCTCTCCTGGGAGACCAGTGGCTTGTATCCTACGCACCGCAGCCCACTTACTATACCCTTCACAACCGTAGATTGCCGATACAACACAGAAATTGAATCGAGATTAAATAATTTGTTCATCAAGCACACGTTCACATCTGTGACAACTGAGCCCACCGTCATCTCATTAAATCTCTCCTGGAATCCCAGTAGCTTGTATCTGACGCACCGCAGCTCACTACCTTTACCCTTCACAACTTTATATTGCCGATACAACACAGAAATTGCATCGAGATTAAATATTTTGTTCATCAAGCACACGTTCACATCTGTGACAACTGAGCCCACCGTCATCTCATTACATCTCTCCTGGGAGCATAGTAGCTTGTATTCGACGCACCGCAGCCCAATTACTTTACGCTTCACAACCTTATATTGCCGATACAACACAGAAATTGCCTCGAGATTAAATATTTTGTTCAACAAGCACACGTTACATCTGTGACAACTGGGCCCACCGTTATCTCATTAAATCTCTCCTGGGAGACCAGTAGCTTGTATCCGACGCACCGCAGCCTACTTACTTTACCCTTCACAACCTTATATTGCCGATACAACACAGAAATTGAATCGAGATTAAATATTTTGTTCATCAAGCACACGTTCACATCTGTGACAACTGGGGCCAACGTCATCTCATTAAATCTCTCCTGGGAAACCAGTAGCTTGTATCCGACGCACCACACCCCACTTACTTTACCCTTCAAAACCTTATAATTCCGATACAACACAGAAATTGCAACGAGATTAAATATTTTGTTCATCAAGCACACGTTCACATCAGTGACAACTGGGCCCACCGTCAACTCATTAAATCTCTCCTTGGAGACCAATAGCAACTATGCGAAGCACCGCAGCCCACTTACTTTACCGTTCACAACCATATATTGCCGATACAACACAGAAATTGCATCGAGATTAAATACTTTGTTCATGAAGAACACGTTCACATCTATGACAACTGGGCCCACCGTCATCTCATTAAATCTCCCTGGGAGGCCACTAGCTTGTATCCGACGCACCGCAGCCCACTTACTTTACACATCACAACCTTATGTTGCGTTTCAACACAGAAATTGCATCGAGATTAAATATTTTGTTCATCAAGCACTCTTTCACATCTGTGACAACTGTGCCCACCGTAATCTCATTACATCTCTCCTGGAAGCCCAGTAGCTTGTATCCGACGCACTGCAGCCCACTTACTTTGTCCTTCACAACCTTATATTTCCGATACAACACAGAATTTGCATCGAGATTAAATATTTTGTTAATCAAGCACACGTTCACATCTGTAACACCTGGGCCCACCGTCATCTCATTACATCTCTCCTGGGAGCCCAGTAGCTTGTATCCGACGCACCGCAGCCCTCTCACTTTACTCTTCACAACCTTATATTGCCAATACAACACAGACATTGAATCGAGATTAATTATTTTGTTCATCAAGCACACGTTCACATCTGTGACAACTGAGCCCACCGTCATCTCATTACATCTCTCCTGGGAGCCCAGTAGCTTGTATTCGACGCACCGCAGCAATCTTACTTTACTCTTCACAACTTTATATTGCAGATACAACACAGAAATTGCATCGAGATTAAATATTTTGTTTAACAAGCACACGTTACATCTGTGACAACTGGGCCCACCGTCATCTCATTAAATCTCTCCTGGGAGACCAGTAGCTTGTATCCGACGCACCGCAGCCCACTTACTTTACCCTTCTTAACCTTATATTGCCGATACAACACAGAAATTGAATCGAGATTAAATATTTTGTTCATCAAGCACACGTTCACATCTGTGACAACTGGGTCCACCGTCATCTCATTAAATCTCTCCTGGGAAACCAGTAGCTTGTATCCGACGCACCACACCCCACTTACATTACCCTTCACAAACTTATATTGCCGATACAACGCAGAAATTGCATCGAGATTAAACATTTTGTTCATCAAGAACACCTTCACATCTGTGACAACTGGGGCCAACGTCATTTCAATAAATCTCTCCTGGGAGACCAGTAGCTTCTATCCGACATACCGCAGCCTACTTACTTTACCCTTCACAACCTTATATTGCCGATACAACACAGAAATTGCATCGAGATTAAATATTTCGTTCATCAAGCACACGTTCACATATGTGACAACTGGGCCCACCGTCAACTCGTTAATCTCTCCTGGGAGACCAATAGCATCCATCCGAAGCACCGCAGCCCAATTACTTTACCGTTCACAACCATGTATTGCCGATACAACACAGAAATTGCATCGAGATTAAATATTTTGTTCATCAAGCACACGTTCACATCTGTAACAAATGGGCCCACCGTCATCTCATTACATATCTCCTGGGAGCCCAGTAGCTTGTATCCGACGCACCGCAGCCCTCTTACTTTACTCTTCACAACCTTATATTGCCAATACAACATAGAAATTGCCTCAAAATTAATTATTCTGTTCATCAAGCACATGTTCACATCTGTGACAACAAGGCCCACCGTCATCTCATTAAATCTCTCCTGGGAGACCAGTAGCGTGTATCCACCGCATCGCAGCCCACTTACTTTACCCTTCACAACCTTATATTGCAGATACAACACAGAAATTGCATCGAGATTAAATATTTTGTTCATCAAGCATAGTTTCACATCGGTGGCAACTGGGCCCACCGTCATCTCATTACATCTCTCCTAGGAGCCCAGTAGCCTGTATTCGACGCACCGCAGCCCATTTACTTTACGCTTCACAACCTTATGTTGCCGATACAAATCAGAAAATGAATCGAGATTAAATATTTTGTTCGTCAAGCACACGTTGACATCTGTGACAACTGGGCCCACCGTCATCTCATTAAATCTCTCCTGGGAGACCAGTAGCTTGTATCCGACGCACCATACCCCACTTACTTTACCCTTCACAACCTTATATTGCCGATACAACAGAGAAATTGCATCGAGATAAAATATTTTGTTCATCAACCACACGTTCACATCTGCGACAACTGGGGCCAACGTCATCTCAATAAATCTCTCCTGGGAGACCAGTAGCATCTTTCCGACATACCGCAGCCCACTTACTTTACCCTTCACAACCTTATATTGCCGATACAACACAGAAATTGCATAGAGATTAAATATTTTGTTCATCAAGTACACGTTCACATCTGTGACAACTGGGCCCACCGTCATCTCATTAAATCTCTCCTGGGAGACCAGTAGCTTGCATCCAACGCACTGCAGCCCACTTACTTTACCCTTCACAACTTTATATTGCAGATACAACACAGAAATTGCATCGAGATTAAATATTTTGTTCAACAAGCACACGTTACATCTGTGACAACTGGGCCCACCGTCATCTCATTAAATCTCTCCTGGGAGACCAGTAGCTTGTATCCGACGCACCGCAGCCCACTTACTTTACCCTTCACAACCTTATATTGCCGATACAACACAGAAATTGAATGGAGATTAAATATTTTGTTCATCAAGCACACGTTCACATCTGTGACAACTGGGCCCACCGTCATCTCATTAAATCTCTCCTGGGAAACCAGTAGCTTGTATCCGAGGCACCACACCCCACTTACATTACCCTTCACAACCTTATATTGCCGATACAACGCAGAAATTGCATCGAGATTAAATATTTCGTTCATCAAGCACACGTTCACATCAGTGACAACTGGGCCCACCGTCAACTCATTAAATCTCTCCTGGGCGACCAATAGCATCTATCCGAAGCATCGCAGCCCAATTACTTTACCGTTCACAACCATGTATTGCCGATACAACACAGAAATTGCATCGAGATTAAAAATTTTATTCATCAAGCACACGTTCACATCTGTAACAACTGGGCCCACCGTCATCTCATTACATCTCCCCTGGAAGCCAAGTAGCTTGTATCCGACGCACCGCAGCAAACTTACTTTATCATTCACAACCTTATATTGCCGATACAACACAGAAATTGCATCGAGATTAAATATTTTGTTCATCAAGCACACGTTCACATCTGTGACAACTGGGCCCACCGTCATCTCATTACATCTCCCCTGGAAGCCAAGTAGCTTGTATCCGACGCACCGCAGCCCACTTACTTTATCCTTCACAACCTTATATTGCCGATACAACACAGAAATTGAATCGAGATTAAATATTTTGTTCATCAAGCACACGTTCACATCTGTGATACTTGGGCCTACCGTCATCTCATTACATCTCTCCTGGGAGCCCAGTAGCTTGTATCCGACGCACCGCAGCCCTCTTACTTTACTCTTCACAACCTTATATTGCCAATACAACACAGAAATAGCATCGAGATTAATTATTTTGTTCATCAAGCACACGTTCACATCTGTGACAACTGGGCCCACCGTCATCTCATTAAATCTCTTCTGGGAGCCCAGTAGCTTGTATCCGACGCACCGCAGCCCACTTACTATACCCTTCACAACCGTAGATTGCCGATACAACACAGAAAGTGAATCGAGATTAAATAATTTGTTCATCAAGCACACGTTCACATCTGTGACAACTGGGCCCACCGTCATCTCATTAAATCTCTCCTGGAAGCCCAGTAGCTTGTATCTGACGCACAGCAGCTCACTACCTTTACCCTTCACAACCTTATATTGCCGATACAACACAGAAATTGCATCGAGATTAAATATTTTGTTCATCAAGCACACGTTCACATCTGTGACAATTCGGCCAACCGTCATCTCATTACATCTCTCCTGGAAGCTCAGTATCTTGTATCCGACGCACCGCAGCCCACTTACTTTAGCCATCAGTGACAACTGGGCCCACCGTCAACTCATTAAATCTCTCCTGGGAGACCAATAGCAACTATGCGAAGCACCACAGCCCACTTACTTTACCGTTCACAACCATATATTGCCGATACAACACAGAAATTGCATCGAGATTAAATACTTTGTTCATGAAGAACACGTTCACATCTATGACGACTGGGCCCACCGTCATCTCATTAAATCTCCCTGGGAGGCCACTAGCTTATATCCGACGCACCGCAGCCCACTTACTTTACACGTCACAACCTTATGTTGCGATTCAACACAGAAATTGCATCGAGATTAAATTTTTTGTTCATCAAGCACACTTTCACACCTGTGACAACTGTGCCCACCGTAATCTCATTACATCTCTCCTGGAAGCCCAGTAGCTTGTATCCGACGCACTGCAGCCCACTTACTTTGTCCTTCAAAACCTTATATTTCCGATACAACACAGAATTTGCATCGAGATTAAATATTTTGTTAATCAAGCACACGTTCACATCTGTAACACCTGGGCCCACCGTCATCTCTTGACATCTCTCCTGCCGGCCGAAGTGGCCGTGCGGTTAAAGGCGCTGCAGTCTGGAACCGCAAGACCGCTACGGTCGCAGGTTCGAATCCTGCCTCGGGCATGGATGTTTGTGATGTCCTTAGGTTAGTTAGGTTTAACTAGTTCTAAGTTTTAGGGGACTAATGACCTCAGCAGTTGAGTCCCATAGTGCTCAGAGCCATTTTTACATCTCTCCTGGGAGCCCAGTAGCTTGTATCCGACGCACCGCAGCCCTCTCACTTTACTCTTCACAACCATATATTGCCAATACAACACAGACATTGAATCGAGATTAATTATTTTGTTCATCAAGCACACGTTCACATCTGTGACAACTGAGCCCACCGTCATCTCATTACATCTCTCCTGGGAGCCCAGTAGCTTGTATTCGACGCACCGCAGCCCTCTTACTTTACTCTTCACAACTTTATATTGCAGATACAACACAGAAATTGCATTGAGATTAAATATTTTGTTTAACAAGCACACGTTACATCTGTGACAACTGGGCCCACCGTCATCTCATTAAATCTCTCCTGGGAGACCAGTAGCTTGTATCCGACGCACCGCAGCCCACTTACTGTACCCTTCTTAACCTTATATTGCCGATACAACACAGAAATTGAATCGAGATTAAATATTTTGTTCATCAAGCACACGTTCACATCTGTGACAACTGGGCCCACCGTCATCTCATTAAATCTCTCCTGGGAAACCAGTAGCTTGTATCCGACGCACCACACCCCACTTACATTACCCTTCACAATCTTATATTGCCGATACAACGCAGAAATTGCATCGAGATTAAACATTTTGTTCATCAAAAACACGTTCACATCTGTGACAACTGGGGCCAACGTCATTTCAATAAATCTCTCCTGGGAGACCAGTAGCTTCTATCCGACATACCGCAGCCTACTTACTTTACCCTTCACAACCTTATATTGCCGATACAACACAGAAATTGCATCGAGATTAAATATTTCGTTCATCAAGCACACGTTCACATCTGCGACAACTGGGGCCAACGTCATCTCAATAAATCTCTCCTGGGAGACCAGTAGCATCTATCCGACATACCGCAGCCCACTTACTTTACCCTTCACAACCTTATATTGCCGATACAACACAGAAATTGCATAGAGATTAAATATTTTCTTCATCAAGTAAACGTTCACATCTGTGACAACTGGGCCCACCGTCATCTCATTAAATCTCTTCTGGGACACCAGTAGCTTACATCCAACGCACTGCAGCCCACTTACTTTACCCTTCACAACTTTATATTGCAGATACAACACAGAAATTGCGTCGAGATTAAATATTTTGTTCAACAAGCACACGTTACATCTGTGACAACTGGGCCCACCGTCATCTCATTAAATCTCTCCTGGGAGACCAGTAGCTTGTATCCGACGCACCGCAGCCCACTTACATTACCCTTCACAACCTTATATTGCCGATACAACGCAGAAATTGCATCGAGATTAAATATTTCGTTCATCAAGCACACGTTCACATCAGTGACAACTGGGCCCACCGTCAACTCATTAAATCTCTCCTGGGAGACCAATAGCATCTATCCGAAGCACCGCAGCCCAATTACTTTACCGTTCACAACCATGTATTGCCGATACAACACAGAAATTGCATCGAGATTAAAAATTTTATTCATCAAGCACACGTTCACATCTGTAACAACTGGGCCCACCGTCATCTCATTACATCTCTCCTGGGAGCCCAGTAGCTTGTATTCGACGCACCGCAGCCCTCTTACTTTACTCTTCACAACCTTATATTGCCAATACAACACAGAAATTGCATCGAGATTAATTATTTTGTTCATCAAGCACACGTTCACATCTGTGACAACAACGCCCACCGTCATCTCATTAAATCTCTCCTGGGAGACCAGTAGCTTGTATCCAACGCACCGCAGCCCAATTACTTTACCCTTCACAACCTTATATTGCAGATACAACACAGAAATTGCATCGAGATTAAATATTTTATTCATCAAACACACTTTCACATCTGTGACAACTGGGCCCACCGTCATCTCATTACATCTCTCCTAGGAGTCCAGTAGCTTGTATTCGACGCACCGCCGCCCACTTACTTTACGCTTCACAACCTCATATTGCTGATACAACTCAGAAATTGAATCGAGATTAAATATTTTGTTCATCAAGCACACGTTCACATCTGTGATACTTGGGCCTACCGTCATCTCATTACATCTCTCCTGGGAGCCCAGTAGCTTGTATCCGACGCACCGCAGCCCTCTTACTTTACTCTTCACAACCTTATATTGCCAATACAACACAGAAATAGCATCGAGATTAATTATTTTGTTCATCAAGCACACGTTCACATCTGTGACAACTGGACCCACCGTCATCTCATTAAATCTCTTCTGGGAGACTAGTAGCTTGTATCCAACGCACCGCAGCCCACTTACTTTACCCTTCACAACTTTATATTGCAGTTACAACACAGAAATTGCATCGAGATTAAATATTTTGTTCAACAAGCACACGTTACATCTGTGACAACTGGGCCCACCGTCATCTCATTAAATCTCTCCTGGGAGACCAGTAGCTTGTATCCGACGCAACGCAGCCCACTTACTTTACCCTTCACAACCTTATATTGCCGATACAACACAGAAATTGAATCGAGATTAAATATTTTGTTCATCAAGCACACGTTCACATCTGTGGCAACTGGGCCCACCGTCATCTCATTAAATCTCTCCTGGGAAACCAGTAGCTTGTATCCGACGCACCACACCCCACTTACATTACCCTTTACAACCTTATATTGCCGATACAACGCAGAAATTGCATCGAGATTAAATATTTTGTTCATCAAGAACACGTTCACATCTGTGACAACTGGCCCCTCCGTCATCTCAATAAATCTCTCCTGGGAGACCAATAGCATCTATCCGAAGCACCGCAGCCCAATTACTTTACCGTTCACAACCATGTATTGCCGATACAACACAGAAATTGCATCGTGATCAAATATTTTGTTCATCAAGCACACGTTCACATCTGTAACAACTGGGCCCACCGTCATCTTATTACATCTCTCCTGGGAGCCCAGTAGCTTGTATCCGACGCACCGCAGCCATCTTACTTTACTCTTCACAACCTTATATTGCCAATACAACACAGAAATTGCATCGAGATTAATTATTTTCTTCATCAAGCACACGTTCACATCTGTGACAACAAGGCCCACCGTCATCTCATTAAATCTCTCCTGGGAGACCAGTAGCTTGTGTCCAACGCACCGCAGCCCACTTACTTTACCCTTCACAACCTTATATTGCAGATACAACATAGAAATTGAATCGAGATTAAATATTTTGTTCATCAAGCACACTTTCACATCTGTGACAACTTGGCCCACCGTCATCTCATTACATCTCTCCTAGGAGCCCAGTAGCTTGTTTTCGACGCACCGCAGCCCACTTACTTTACGCTTCACAACCTTATATTGCCGATACAACTCAGAAATTGAATCGAGATTAAATATTTTGTTCATCAAGCACACGTTCACATCTGTGACATCTGGGCCCACCGTCATCTAATTAAATCTCTCCTGGGAGACCGGTAGCTTGTATCCGACGCACCACTCCCCACTTACTTTACCCTTCACAACCTTATATTGCCGATACAACACAGAAATTGCATCGAGATTAATTACTTTGTTCATCAAGCACACATTCACATCTGTGACAACTGGGCCCACCGTCATCTCACTAAATCTCTCTTGGAAGCCCAGTAGCTTGTATCCGACGCACCGCAGCCCACTTACTTCACCCTTCACAACCCTGTATTGCCGATACAACACAGAAATTGAATCGTGATTAAATATTTTGTTCATCAAGCACACGTTCACATCTGTGGCAACTGGGCCCACCGTCATCTCATTAAATCTCTCCTGGGAGACCAGTAGCTTCTATCCGACATAACGCAGATTACTTTCTTTACCCTTCACAACCTTATATTGCCGATACAACACAGAAATTGAATCGAGATTAAATATTTTGTTCATCAAGCACACGTTCACATCTGTGACAATTGGGGCCACCGTCATCTCAATAAATCTCTCCTGGGAGACCAGTAGCTTGTATCCGACGCACCACACCCCACTTACTTTACCCTTCGCAATCTTGTATTGCCGATACAACACAGACATTGCATCGAGATTAAATATTTTGTTCATCAAGCACACATTCACATCTGTGACAACTGGGCCCACCGTCATCTCATTACATCTCTCCTAGGAGCCCAGTAGCTTGTATTCGACGCACCGCAGCCAACTTACTTTACGCTTCACAACCATATTTGCCGATACAACTCAGAAATTGAATCGAGATTAAATATTTTGTTCATCAAGCACACGTTCACATCTGTGACACGTGGGCCTACCGTCATCTCATTACATCTCTCCTGGGAGCCCAGTAGCTTGTATCCGTCATACCGCAGCCTACTTACTTTACCCTTCACAACCTTCTATTGCCGATACAACACAGAAATTGCATCGAGATTCAATATTTTGTTCATCAAGCACACGTTCACATCTGTGACAACTGGGCCCACCGTCATCCCATTAAATCGCTCCTGGGAGACCAGTAGCTTGTACCCGACGCACCGCACATCTGTGACAACTGGGGCCACCGTCAACTCATTAAATCTCTCCTGGGAGACCAATAGCATCTATCCGAAGCACCGCAGCCCACTTACTTTACCGTTCACAACCTTATATAGCCGATACAACACAGAAATTGAATCGAGATTAAATATTTTGTTCATCAAGCACACGTTCACATCAGTGACAACTGGGCCCACCGTCATCTCATTAAATCTCTCCTGGGAGACCAGTAGATTGTATCCAACGCACCGCAGCCCACTTACTTTACCCTTCACAACCTTATATTGCAGATACAACACAGAAATTGCATCGAGATTAAATATTTTGTTCATCAAGCACACTTTCACATCCGTGACAACTGGGTCCACCGTCATCTCATTACATCTCTCCTGGGAGCCCAGTAGCTTGTATCCGACGCACCGCAGCCCTCTTACTGTACTCTTCACAACCTTATATTGCCAATACAACACAGAAATAGCATCGAGATTAATTATTTAGTTCATCAAGCACACGTTCACATCTGTGACAACTGGGCCCACCGTCATGTCATTAAATCTCTTCTGGGAGACCAGTAGCTTGTATCCAACGCACCGCAGCCCACTTACTTTACCCTTCACAACTTTATATTGCAGATACAACACAGAAATTGCATCGAGAATAAATATTTTGTTCAACAAGCACACGTTACTTCTGTGACAACTGGGCCCACTGTCATCTCATTAAATCTCTCCTGGGAGACCAGTAGCTTGTATCCGACGCACCGCAGCCCACTTACTTCACCCTTCACAACCTTATATTGCCGATACAACACAGAAATTGAATCGAGATTAAATATTTTGTTGATCAAGCACACGTTCACATCTGTAACAACTGGGCCCACCGTCATCTCATTACATTTCTCCTGGGAGCCCAGAAGCTTGAATCCGACCCACCGCAGCCCTCTTACTTTACTCTTCACAACCTTATATTGCCAATACAACACAGAAATTGCATCGAGATTAATTATTTTGTTCATCAAGCACACGTTCACATCTGTGACAACAAGGCCCACTGTCATCTCATTAAATCTCTCCTGGGAGACCAGTAGCTTGTGTCCAACGCACCGCAGCCCACTTACTTTATCCTTCACAACCTTATATTGCAGATACAACATAGAAATTGAATCGAGATTAAATATTTTGTTCATCAAGCACACTTTCACATCTGTGACAACTGGGCCCACCGTCATCTCATTACATCTCTCCTAGGAGCCCAGTAGCTTGTACTCGACGCACCGCAGCCCACTTACTTTACGCTTCACAACTTTATATTGCCGATACAACTCAGAAATTGAATCGAGATTAAATATTTTGTTCATCAAGCACACGTTCACATCTGTGACAACTGGGCCCACCGTCATCTCATTACATCTCTCCTGGGAGACCAGTAGCTTGTATCCGACGCACCACACCCCACTTACTTTACCCTTCACAACCTTATATTGCCGATACAACACAGAAATTGCATCGAGATTAAATATTTTGTTCATCAAGCACACGTTCACAGCTGTGACAACTGGAGCCACCGTCAACTCATTAAATCTCTCCTGGGAGACCAATAGCATCTATCCGAAGCACCGCAGCCCACTTACTTTACCGTTCACAACCTTATATTGCCGATACAACACAGAAATTGAATCGAGATTAAATATTTTGTTCATCAATCACACGTTCACATATGTGACAACCGGGCCCACCGTCATCTCATTAAATCTCTCCTGGGAGACCAGTAGTTTCTATCCGACATACCGCAGCCTACTTTCTTTACCCTTCACAACCTTATATTGCCGATACAACACAGAAATTGCATCGAGATTAAATATTTTGTTCACCAAGCACACGTTCACATCTGTGACAACTGGGCCCACAGTCATCTCATTAAATCTCTCCTGGGAGACCAGTAGCTTGTATCCGACGCATCACACCCCACTTACTTTACCGTTCACAAGCTTATATTGCCGATACAACACAGAAATTGAATCGAGATTAAATATTTTGTTCATCAAGCACACGTTCACATCTGTGACAACTGGGCCCACCGTCATCTCATTAAATCTCTCCTGGGAGACCAGTAGCTTGTATCCGACGCACCACACCCCACTTACTTTACCCTTCACAACCTTATATTGCCGATACAACACAGAAATTGCATCGAGATTAAATATTTTGTTCATCAAGCACACATTCACATCTGTGACAACTGTGCCCTCCGTCATCTCACTAAATCTCTCTTGGAAGCCCAGTAGATTGAATCCGACGCACCGCAGCCCATTTACTTTACCCTTCACAACCTTATATTGCCGATACAAGACAGAAATTGCATCGAGATTAAATATTTTGTTCATGAAGCACACGTGCACATCTGTGACAACTGGGCCCAACGTCATCTCATTAAAGCTCTCCTGGGAGCCCAGTAGCATCTATCCGACGCACCGCAGCCCACTTACTTTACCCTTCAAATCTTATATTGCCGATACAACACAGAAATTGCATCGAGATTAAATATTTTGTTCATGAAGCACACGTGCACATCCGTGCCAACTGGGCCCACTGTCATCTCATTAAATCTCTCCTGGGAGCCCAGTAGCATCTATCCGACGCACCGCAGCCCACTTACTTTACCCTTCAAATCTTATATTGCCGATACAACACAGAAATTGCATCGAGATTAAATATTTTGTTCATGAAGCACACGTGCACATCTGTGACAACTGGGCCCAACGTCATCTCATTAAATCTCTCCTGGGAGCGCAGTAGCTTCTATCTGACGCACCGCAGCCCACTTACTTTACCCTTCAAATCTTATATTGCCGATACAACACAGAAATTGCATCGAGATTAAATATTTTGTTCTTCAAGCACACGATCACATCTGTGACAACTAGGGCCACCGTCATCTCTTTAAATCTCTCGTGGGAGACCAGTAGCCTGTATCCGACGCACCGCAGCCCACTGACTTTACCCTTCAAATCTTATGTTGCCGATACAACACAGAAATTGCATCGAGATTAAATATTTTGTTCATGAAGCACACGTGCACATCTGTGACAACTGGGCCCCTACGTCATCTCATTAAAGCTCTCCTGGGAGCCCAGTAGCATCTATCCGACGGACCGCAGCCCACTTACTTCACCCTTCAAATCTTATATTGCCGATACAACACAGAAATTGCATCGAGATTAAATATTTTTTCATGAAGCACACGTGCACATCTGTGACAACTGGGCCCAACGTCATCTCATTAAAGCTCTCCTGGGAGCCCAGTAGCATCTATCCGACGCACTGCAGCCCACTTACTTTACCCTTCATATCTTATATTGCCGATACAACACAGAAATTGCATCGAGATTAAATATTTTGCTCATGAAGCACACGTGCACATCTCTGACAACTGGGCCCAACGTCATCTCATTAAAGCTCTCCTGGGAGCCCAGTAGCATCTATCCGACGCACCGCAGCCCACTTACTTTACCCTTCAAATCTTATATTGCCGATACAACACAGAAATTGCATCGAGATTAAATATTTTGTTCATGAAGCACACGTGCACATCCGTGACAACTGGGCCCACTGTCATCTCATTAAATCTCTCCTCGCAGCCCAGTAGCATCTATCCGACGCACCACAGCCCACTTACTTTACCCTTCAAATCTTATATTGCCGATACAACACAGAAATTGCATCGAGATTAAATATTTTGTTCATGAAGCACACGTGCACATCCGTAACAACTGGGCCCACTGTCATCTCATTAAATCTCTCCTGGGAGCCCAGTAGCATCTATCCGACGCACCGCAGCCCACTTACTTTACCCTTCACAACCTTATTTTGCCGATACAACACAGAAATTGCATCGAGATTAAATATTTTGTTCATGAAGCACACGTGCACATCCGTGACAACTGGGCCCACTGTCATCTCATTAAATCTCTCCTGGGAGCCCAGTAGCATCTATCCGACGCACCGCAGCCCACTTACTTTACCCTTCAAATCTTATATTGCCGATACAACACAGAAATTACATCGAGATTAAATAATTTGTTCATGAAGCACACGTGCACATCTGTGACAACTGGGCCCAACGTCATCTCATTAAATCTCTCCTGGGAGCCCAGTAGCATCTATCCGACGCACCGCAGCCCACTTACTTTACCTTCATATCTTATATTGCCGATACAACACAGAAATTGCGTCGAGATTAAATATTTTGTTCATGAAGCACACGTTCTCATCTGTGACAACTAGGGCCACCGTCATCTCTTTAAATCTCTCCTGGGAGCCCAGTAGCCTGTATCCGACGCACCGCAGCCCACTTACTTTACCCTTCACAACCTTATTTTGCCGATACAACACAGAAATTGCATCGAGATTAAATATTTTGTTCATGAAGCACACGTGCACATCCGTGACAACTGGGCCCACTGTCATCTCATTAAATCTCTCCTGGGAGCCCAGTAGCATCTATCCGACGCACCGCAGCCCACTTATTTTACACTTCATATCTTATATTGCCGATACAACACAGAAATTGCATCGAGATTAAATATTTTGTTCATCAAGCACACGTTCTCATCTGTGACAACTAGGGCCACCGTCATCTCTTTAAATCTCTCCTGGGAGCCCAGTAGCCTGTATCCGACGCACCGCAGCCCACTTACTTTACCCTTCACAACCTTATTTTGCCGATACAACACAGATATTGCATCGAGATTAAATATTTTGTTCATGAAGCACACGTGACAACTGGGCCCAACGTCATCTCATTAAAGCTCTCCTGGGAGCCCAGTAGCTTCTATCCGACGCACCGCAGCCCACTTACTTTACCCTTCAAATCTTATATTGCCGATACAACACAGAAATTGCATCGAGATTAAATATTTTGTTCATGAAGCACACGTGCACATCCGTGACAACTGGGCCCACTGTCATCTCATTAAATCTCTCCTGGGAGCCCAGTAGCATCTATCCGACGCACCGCAGCCCACTTACTTTACCCTTCACAACCTTATTTTGCCGATACAACACAGAAACTGCATCGAGTTTAAATATTTTGTTCATGAAGCACACGTGCACATCCGTGACAACTGGGCCCACTGTCATCTCATTAAATCTCTCCTGGGAGCCCAGTAGCATCTATCCGACGCACCGCAGCCCACTTACTTTACCCTTCAAATCTTATATTGCCGATACAACACAGAAATTGCATCGAGATTAAATATTTTGTTCATGAAGCACACGTGCACATCTGTGACAACTGGGCCCAACGTCATCTCATTAAAGCTCTCCTGGGAGACCAGTAGCATCTATCCGACGCACCGCAGCCCACTTACTTTACACTTCAAATCTTATATTGCCGATAAAACACAGAAATTGCATCGAGATTAAATATTTGGTTCATCAAGCACACGTTCTCATCTGTGACAACTAGGGCCACCGTCATCTCTTTAAATCTCTCCTGGGAGACCAGTAGCCTGTATCCGACGCACCGCAGCCCACTGACTTTACCCTTCACTACTTTATTTTGCCGATACAACACAGAAATTGCATCGAGATTAAATATTTTGTTCATCAAGCACACGTGCACATCTGTGACAACTGGGCCCACTGTCATCTCATTAAATCTCTCCTGGGAGCCCAGTAGCATCTATCCGACGCACCGCAGCCCACTTACTTTACCTTCATATCTTATATTGCCGATACAACACAGAAATTGCATCGAGATTAAATATTTAGTTCATGAAGCACACGTGCAGATCTGTGACAACTGGGCCCAACGTCATCTCATTAAATCTCTCCTGGGAGCCCAGTAGCCTGTATCCGACGCACCGCAGCCCACTTAGTTTACCCTTCACAACCTTATTTTGCCGATACAACACAGAAATTGCATCGAGATTAAATATTTTGTTCATGAAGCACACGTGCACTTCCGTGACAACTGGGCCCCTACGTCATCTCATTAAATCTCTCCTGGGAGCCCAGTAGCTTCTATCCGACGCACCGCAGCCCACTTACTTTACCCTTCAAATCTTATATTGCCGATACAGCACAGAAATTGCATCGAGATTAAATATTTTGTTCTTCAAGCACACGATCACATCTGTGACAACTATGGCCACCGTCATCTCCTTAAATCTCTCCTGGGAGACCAGTAGCCTGTATCCGACGCACCGCAGCCCACTTACTTTACCCTTCACAACGTTATTTTGCCGATACAACACAGAAATTGCATCGAGATTAAATATTTTGTTTATGAAGCACACGTGCACATCCGTGACAACTGGGCCCACTGTCATCTCATTAAATCTCTCCTGGGAGCCCAGTAGCATCTATCCGACGCACCGCAGCCCACTTACTTTACCCTTCAAATCTTATATTGCCGATACAACACAGAAATTGTATCGAGATTAAATATTTTGTTCATGAAGCACACGTGCACATCTATGACAACTGGGCCCAACGTTATCTCATTAAAGCTCTCCTGGGAGCCCAGTAGCATCTATCCGACGCACCGCAGCCCGCTTTCTTTCCCCTTCAAATCTTATATTGCCGATACAACACAGAAATTGCATCGAGATTAAATATTTTGTTCATCACGCACACGTTCTCATCTGTGACAACTAGGGCCAACGTCATCTCTTTAAATCTCTCCTGGGAGACCAGTAGCCTGTATCCGACGCACCACAGCCCACTGACTTTACCCTTCACAACTTTATTTTGCCGATACAACACAGAAATTGCATCGAGATTAAATATTTTGTTCATCAAGCACACGTGCACATCTGTGACAACTGGGCCCACTGTCATCTCATTAAATCTCTCCTGGGAGCCCAGTAGCATCTATCCGACGCACCGGAGGCCACTTACTTTACCCTTCATATGTTATATTGCCGATGCAACACAGAAATTGCATCGAGATTAAATATTTTGTTCATCTAGCACACGTTCTCATCTGTGACAACTAGGGCCACCGTCATCTCTTTATATCTCTCCTGGGAGACCAGTAGCCTGTATCCGACACACCGCAGCCCACTGACTTTACCCTTCACAACCTTATTTTGCCTATACAACACAGAAATTGCATCGAGATTAAACATTTTGTTCATGAAGCACACGTGCACATCTGTTACAACTAGGCCCACTGTCATCTCATTAGATCTCTCCTGGGAGCCCAGTAGCATCTATCCGACGCACCGCAGCCCACTTACTTTACCCTTCAAATCTTATATTGCTGATGCAACACAGAAATTGCATCGAGATTAAATATTTTGTTCATCAAGCACACGTTCTTATCTGTGACAACTAGGGCCACCGTCAGCTCTTTAAATCTCTCCTGGGAGACCAGTAGCCTGTATCCGACGCACCGCAGCCAACTGACTTTACCCTTCACAACCTTATTTTGCCGATACAACACAGAAATTGCATCGAGATTAAATATTTTGTTCATGAAGCAAACGTGCACATCTGTGACAACTGGGCCCAACGTCATCTCATTAAAGCTCTCCTGGGAGCCCAGTAGCATCTATCCGACGCACTGCAGCCCACTTACTTTACCCTTCATATCTTATATTGCCGATACAACACAGAAATTGCATCGAGATTAAATATTTTGCTCATGAAGCACACGTGCACATCTCTGACAACTGGGCCCAACGTCATCTCATTAAAGCTCTCCTGGGAGCCCAGTAGCATCTATCCGACGCACCGCAGCCCACTTACTTTACCCTTCAAATCTTATATTGCCGATACAACACAGAAATTGCATCGAGATTAAATATTTTGTTCATGAAGCACACGTGCACATCCGTGACAACTGGGCCCACTGTCATCTCATTAAATCTCTCCTCGCAGCCCAGTAGCATCTATCCGACGCACCACAGCCCACTTACTTTACCCTTCAAATCTTATATTGCCGATACAACACAGAAATTGCATCGAGATTAAATATTTTGTTCATGAAGCACACGTGCACATCCGTGACAACTGGGCCCACTGTCATCTCATTAAATCTCTCCTGGGAGCCCAGTAGCATCTATCCGACGCACCGCAGCCCACTTACTTTACCCTTCACAACCTTATTTTGCCGATACAACACAGAAATTGCATCGAGATTAAATATTTTGTTCATGAAGCACACGTGCACATCCGTGACAACTGGGCCCACTGTCATCTCATTAAATCTCTCCTGGGAGCCCAGTAGCATCTATCCGACGCACCGCAGCCCACTTACTTTACCCTTCAAATCTTATATTGCCGATACAACACAGAAATTACATCGAGATTAAATAATTTGTTCATGAAGCACACGTGCACATCTGTGACAACTGGGCCCAACGTCATCTCATTAAATCTCTCCTGGGAGCCCAGTAGCATCTATCCGACGCACCGCAGCCCACTTACTTTACCTTCATATCTTATATTGCCGATACAACACAGAAATTGCGTCGAGATTAAATATTTTGTTCATGAAGCACACGTTCTCATCTGTGACAACTAGGGCCACCGTCATCTCTTTAAATCTCTCCTGGGAGCCCAGTAGCCTGTATCCGACGCACCGCAGCCCACTTACTTTACCCTTCACAACCTTATTTTGCCGATACAACACAGAAATTGCATCGAGATTAAATATTTTGTTCATGAAGCACACGTGCACATCCGTGACAACTGGGCCCACTGTCATCTCATTAAATCTCTCCTGGGAGCCCAGTAGCATCTATCCGACGCACCGCAGCCCACTTATTTTACCCTTCATATCTTATATTGCCGATACAACACAGAAATTGCATCGAGATTAAATATTTTGTTCATGAAGCACACGTGCACATCCGTGACAACTGGGCCCACTGTCATCTCATTAAATCTCTCCTGGGAGCCCAGTAGCATCTATCCGACGCACCGCAGCCCACTTACTTTACCCTTCACAACCTTATTTTGCCGATACAACACAGAAACTGCATCGAGTTTAAATATTTTGTTCATGAAGCACACGTGCACATCCGTGACAACTGGGCCCACTGTCATCTCATTAAATCTCTCCTGGGAGCCCAGTAGCATCTATCCGACGCACCGCAGCCCACTTACTTTACCCTTCAAATCTTATATTGCCGATACAACACAGAAATTGCATCGAGATTAAATATTTTGTTCATGAAGCACACGTGCACATCTGTGACAACTGGGCCCAACGTCATCTCATTAAAGCTCTCCTGGGAGACCAGTAGCATCTATCCGACGCACCGCAGCCCACTTACTTTACACTTCAAATCTTATATTGCCGATAAAACACAGAAATTGCATCGAGATTAAATATTTGGTTCATCAAGCACACGTTCTCATCTGTGACAACTAGGGCCACCGTCATCTCTTTAAATCTCTCCTGGGAGACCAGTAGCCTGTATCCGACGCACCGCAGCCCACTGACTTTACCCTTCACTACTTTATTTTGCCGATACAACACAGAAATTGCATCGAGATTAAATATTTTGTTCATCAAGCACACGTGCACATCTGTGACAACTGGGCCCACTGTCATCTCATTAAATCTCTCCTGGGAGCCCAGTAGCATCTATCCGACGCACCGCAGCCCACTTACTTTACCTTCATATCTTATATTGCCGATACAACACAGAAATTGCATCGAGATTAAATATTTAGTTCATGAAGCACACGTGCAGATCTGTGACAACTGGGCCCAACGTCATCTCATTAAATCTCTCCTGGGAGCCCAGTAGCCTGTATCCGACGCACCGCAGCCCACTTAGTTTACCCTTCACAACCTTATTTTGCCGATACAACACAGAAATTGCATCGAGATTAAATATTTTGTTCATGAAGCACACGTGCACTTCCGTGACAACTGGGCCCCTACGTCATCTCATTAAATCTCTCCTGGGAGCCCAGTAGCTTCTATCCGACGCACCGCAGCCCACTTACTTTACCCTTCAAATCTTATATTGCCGATACAGCACAGAAATTGCATCGAGATTAAATATTTTGTTCTTCAAGCACACGATCACATCTGTGACAACTAGGGCCACCGTCATCTCCTTAAATCTCTCCTGGGAGACCAGTAGCCTGTATCCGACGCACCGCAGCCCACTTACTTTACCCTTCACAACCTTATTTTGCCGATACAACACAGAAATTGCGTCGAGATTAAATATTTTGTTTATGAAGCACACGTGCACATCCGTGACAACTGGGCCCACTGTCATCTCATTAAATCTCTCCTGGGAGCCCAGTAGCATCTATCCGACGCACCGCAGCCCACTTACTTTACCCTTCAAATCTTATATTGCCGATACAACACAGAAATTGTATCGAGATTAAATATTTTGTTCATGAAGCACACGTGCACATCTATGACAACTGGGCCCAACGTTATCTCATTAAAGCTCTCCTGGGAGCCCAGTAGCATCTATCCGACGCACCGCAGCCCGCTTTCTTTCCCCTTCAAATCTTATATTGCCGATACAACACAGAAATTGCATCGAGATTAAATATTTTGTTCATCACGCACACGTTCTCATCTGTGACAACTAGGGCCAACGTCATCTCTTTAAATCTCTCCTGGGAGACCAGTAGCCTGTATCCGACGCACCACAGCCCACTGACTTTACCCTTCACAACTTTATTTTGCCGATACAACACAGAAATTGCATCGAGATTAAATATTTTGTTCATCAAGCACACGTGCACATCTGTGACAACTGGGCCCACTGTCATCTCATTAAATCTCTCCTGGGAGCCCAGTAGCATCTATCCGACGCACCGGAGGCCACTTACTTTACCCTTCATATGTTATATTGCCGATGCAACACAGAAATTGCATCGAGATTAAATATTTTGTTCATCTAGCACACGTTCTCATCTGTGACAACTAGGGCCACCGTCATCTCTTTATATCTCTCCTGGGAGACCAGTAGCCTGTATCCGACACACCGCAGCCCACTGACTTTACCCTTCACAACCTTATTTTGCCTATACAACACAGAAATTGCATCGAGATTAAACATTTTGTTCATGAAGCACACGTGCACATCTGTTACAACTAGGCCCACTGTCATCTCATTAGATCTCTCCTGGGAGCCCAGTAGCATCTATCCGACGCACCGCAGCCCACTTACTTTACCCTTCAAATCTTATATTGCTGATGCAACACAGAAATTGCATCGAGATTAAATATTTTGTTCATCAAGCACACGTTCTTATCTGTGACAACTAGGGCCACCGTCAGCTCTTTAAATCTCTCCTGGGAGACCAGTAGCCTGTATCCGACGCACCGCAGCCAACTGACTTTACCCTTCACAACCTTATTTTGCCGATACAACACAGAAATTGCATCGAGATTAAATATTTTGTTCATGAAGCACACGTGAACATCTGTGACAACTGGGCCCACTGTCATCTCATTAAATCCCTCCTGGGAGCCCAGTAGCATCTATCCGACGCACCGCAGCCCACTTACTTTACCCTTCAAATCTTATATTGCTGATACAACACAGAAATTGCATCGATATTAAATATTTTGTTCATCAAGCACACGTTCTCATCTGTGACAACTAGGGCCACCGTCATCTCTTTAAATCTCTCCTGGGAGACCAGTAGCCTGTATCCGACGCACCGCAGCCCACTGACTTTACCCTTCACAACTTATTTTGCCGAAACAACACAGAAATTGCATCGAGATTAAATATTTTGTTCATGAAGCACACGTGCACATCTGTTACAACTGGGCCCACTGTCGTCTCATTAAATCTCTCCTGGGAGCCCAGTAGCATCTATCCGACGCACCGCAGTCCACTTACTTTACCCTTCAAATCTTATATTGCTGATACAACACAGAAATTGCATCGAGATTAAATCTTTTGTTCATCAAGCACACGTTCTCATCTGTGACAACTAGGCCCACCGTCATCTCTTTAAATCTCTCCTGGGAGGCCAGTAGCCTGTATCCGACGCACCGCAGCCCACTGACTTTACCCTTCACAACCTTATTTTGCCGATACAACACAGAAATTGCATCGAGATTAAATATTTTGTTCATGAAGCACACGTGCACATCTGTGACAACTGGGCCCAACGTCATCTCATTAAATCTCTCCTGGAAGCCTGTAGCTTCTATCCGACGCACCGCAGCCCACTTACTTTACCCTTCAAATCTTATATTGCCGATACAACACAGAAATTGCATCGAGATTAAATATTTTGTTCATCAAGCACACGTTCTCATCTGTGACAACTAGGGCCACCGTAATCTCTTTAAATCTCTCCTGGGAGACCAGTAGCCTGTATCCGACACACCGCAGCCCACTGACTTTACCCTTCACAACCTTATTTTGCCGATACAACACAGAAATTGCATCGAGATTAAACATTTTGTTCATGAAGCACACGTGCACATCTGTTACAACTGGGCCCACTGTCATCTCATTAAATCTCTCCTGGGAGCCCAGTAGCATCTATCCGACGCACCGCAGCCCAATTACTTTACCCTTCAAATCTTATATTGCTGATACAACACAGATATTGCATCGAGATTAAATATTTTGTTCATCAAGCACACGTTCTCATCTGTGACAACTAGGGCCACCGTCATCTCTTTAAATCTCTCCTGGGAGACCAGTAGCCTGTATCCGACACACCGCAGCCCACTGACTTTACCCTTCACAACCTTATTTTGCCGATACAACACAGAAATTGCATCGAGATTAAATATTTTGTTCATGAAGCACACGTGAACATCTGTGACAACTGGGCCCACTGTCATCTCATTAAATCCCTCCTGGGAGCCCAGTAGCATCTATCCGACGCACCGCAGCCCACTTACTTTACCCTTCAAATCTTATATTGCTGATACAACACAGAAATTGCATCGAGATTAAATCTTTTGTTCATGAAGCACACGTTCTCATCTGTGACAACTAGGCCCACAGTCATCTCTTTAAATCTCTCCTGGGAGACCAGTAGCCTGTATCCGACGCACCGCAGCCCACTGACTTTACCCTGCACAACCTTATTTTGCCGATACAACACAGAAATTGCATCGAGATTAAATATTTTGTTCATGAAGCACACGTGCACATCTGTGACAACTGGGCCCAACGTCATCTCATTAAATCTCTCCTGGGAGCCCAGTAGCTTCGATCCGACGCACCGCAGCCCACTTACTTTACCCTTCAAATCTTATATTGCCGATACAACACAGATATTGCATCGAGATTAAATATCTTGTTCATCAAGCACACGTTCTCATCTGTGACAACTAGGGCCACTGTCACCTCATTAAATGTCTCCTGGGAGCCCAGTAGCATCTATCCGACGCACCGCAGCCCACTTACTTTGCCCTTCAAATCTTATATTGCCGATACAACACAGAAATTGCATCGAGATTAAGTATTTTGTTCTTCAAGCACACGATCACATCTGTGACAACTAGGGCCACCGTCATCTCCTTAAATCTCTCCTGGGAGACCAGTAGCCTGTATCCGACGCACCGCAGCCCACTTACTTTACCCTTCAAATCTTATATTGCCGATACAACACAGAAATTGCATCGAGATTAAATATTTTGTTCATGAAGCACACGTGCACATCTCTGACAACTGGGCCCAACGTCATCTCATTAAAGCTCTCCTGGGAGCCCAGTAGCCTGTATCCGACGCACCGCAGCCCACTTACTTTACCCTTCAAATCTTATATTGCCGATACAACACAGAAATTGCATCGAGATTAAATATTTTGTTCTTCAAGCACACGATCACATCTGTGACAACTAGGGCCACCGTCATCTCATTAAATCTCTCCTGGGAGACCGGTAGCCTGTATCCGACGCACCGCAGCCCACTTATTTTACCCTTCACTACCTTATTTTGCCGATACATCACAGAAATTGCATCGAGATTAAATATTTTGTTCATGAAGCACACGTGCACATCCGTGACAACTGGGCCCACTGTCATCTCATTAAATCTCTCCTGGGAGCCCAGTAGCATCTATCCGACGCACCGCAGCCCACTTACTTTACCCTTCAAATCTTATATTGCCGATACAACACAGAAATTGCATCGAGATTAAATATTTTGTTCATGTAGCACACGTGCACATCTGTGACAACTGGGCCCAACGTCATCTCATTAAAGCTCTCCTGGGAGCCCAGTAGCATCTATCCGACGCACCGCAGCCCACTTACTTTACCCTTCAAATCTTATATTGCCGATACAACACAGAAATTGCATCGAGATTAAATATTTTGTTCATCAAGCACACGTTCTCATCTGTGACAACTAGGGCCACCGTCATCTCTTTAAATCTCTCCTAGGAGACCAGTAGCCTGTATCCGACGCACCGCAGCCCACTGACTTTACCCTTCAGAACTTTATTTTGCCGATACAACACAGAAACTGCATCGAGATTAAATATTTTGTTCATCAAGCACACGTGCACATCTGTGACAACTGGGCCCACTGTCATCTCATTAAATCTCTCCTGGGAGCCCAGTAGCATCTATCCGACGCACCGCAGCCCACTTACTTTACCCTTCATATCTTATATTGCCGATACAACACAGAAATTGCATCGAGATTAAATATTTTGTTCACCAAGCACACGTTCTCATCTGTGACAACTTGGGCCACCGTCATCTCTTTAAATCTCTCCTGGGAGCCCAGTAGCCTGTATCCGACGCACCGCAGCCCACTTACTTTACCCTTCACAACCTTATTTTGCCGATACAACACAGAAATTGCATCGAGATTAAATATTTTGTTCATGAAGCACACGTGCACATCTGTGACAACTGGGCCCAACGTCATCTCTTTAAATCTCTCCTGGGAGCCCAGTAGCTTCTATCCGACGCACCGCAGCCCACTTACTTTACCCTTCAAATCTTATATTGCCGATACAACACAGAAATTGCATCGAGATTAAATATTTTGTTCATGAAGCACACGTGCACATCTGTGAAAACTGGGCCCAACGTCATCTCATTAAAGCTCTCCTGGGAGCCCAGTAGCATCTATCCGACGCACTGCAGCCCACTTACTTTACCCTTCAAATCCTATATTGCCGATACAACACAGAAATTGCATCGAGATTAAATATTTTGTTCATGAAGCACACGTGCACATCCGTGCCAACTGGGCCCACTGTCATCTCAATAAATCTCTCCTGGGAGCCCAGTAGCATCTATCCGACGCACCGCAGCCCACTTACTTTACCCTTCAAATCTTATATTGCCGATACAACACAGAAATTGCATCGAGATTAAATATTTTGTTCATGAAGCACACGTGCACATCTGTGACAACTGGGCCCAACGTCATCTCATTAAAGCTCTCCTGGGAGCCCAGTAGCATCTATCCGACGCACCGCAGCCCACTTACTTTACACTTCAAATCTTATATTGCCGATACAACACAGAAATTGCATCGAGATTAAATATTTGGTTCATCAAGCACACGTTCTCATCTGTGACAACTAGGGCCACCGTCATCTCTTTAAATCTCTCCTGGGAGACCAGTAGCCTGTATCCGACGCACCGCAGCCCACTGACTTTACCCTTCACTACTTTATTTTGCCGATACAACACAGAAATCGCATCGAGATTAAATATTTTGTTCATCAAGCACACGTGCACATCTGTGACAACTGGGCCCAACGTCATCTCATTAAATCTCTCCTGGGAGCCCAGTAGCATCTATCCGACGCACCGCAGCCCACTTACTTTACCTTCATATCTTATATTGCCGATACAACACAGAAATTGCATCGAGATTAAATATTTTGTTCATCAAGCACACGTTCTCATCTGCGACAACTAGGGCCACCGTCATCTCTTTAAATCACTCCTGGGAGCCCAGTAGCCTGTATCCGACGCACCGCAGCCCACTTATTTTACCCTTCACAACCTTATTTTGCCGATACAACACAGAAATTGGATCGATATTAAATATTTTGTTCATGAAGCACACGTGCCCATCCGTGACAACTGGGCCCCTACGTCATCTCATTAAATCTCTCCTGGGAGCCCAGTAGCTTCTATCCGACGCACCGCAGCCCACTTACTTTACCCTTCAAATCTTATATTGCCGATACAACACAGAAATTGCATCGAGATTAAATATTTTGTTCTTCAAGCACACGATCACATCTGTGACAACTAGGGCCACCGTCATCTCCTTAAATCTCTCCTGGGAGCCCAGTAGCATCTATCCGACGCACCGCAGCCCACTTACTTTACCCTTCACAACCTTATTTTGCCGATACAACACAGAAATTGCATCGAGATTAAATATTTTGTTCATGAAGCACACGTGCACATCCGTGACAACTGGGCCCACTGTCATCTCATTAAATCTCTCCTGGGAGCCCAGTAGCATCTATCTGATGCACCGCAGCCCACTTACTTTACCCTTCAAATCTTATATTGCCGATACAACACAGAAATTGCATCGAGATTAAATATTTTGTTCATGAAGCACACGTGCACATCTGTGACAACTGGGCCCAACGTCATCTCATTAAAGCTCTCCTGGGAGCCCAGTAGCATCTATCCGACGCAACGCAGCCCTCTTTCTTTCCCCTTCAAATCTTATATTGCCGATACAACACAGAAATTTCATCGAGATTAAATATTTTGTTCATCACGCACACGTTCTCATCTGTGACAACTAGGGCCACCGTCATCTCTTTAAATCTCTCCTGGGAGACCAGTAGCCTGTATCCGACACACCGCAGCCCACTGACTTTACCCTTCACAACCTTATTTTGCCGATACAACACAGAAATTGCATCGAGATTAAACATTTTGTTCATGAAGCACACGTGCACATCTGTTACAACTGGGCCCACTGTCATCTCATTAAATCTCTCCTGGGAGCCCAGTAGCATCCATCCGACGCACCGCAGCCCAATTACTTTACCCTTCAAATCTTATATTGCTGATACAACACAGAAATTGCATCGAGATTAAATATTTTGTTCATCAAGCACACGTTCTCATCTGTGACAACTAGGGCCACCGTCATCTCTTTAAATCTCTCCTGGGAGACCAGTAGCCTGTATCCGACACACCGCAGCCCACTGACTTTACCCTTCACAACCTTATTTTGCCGATACAACACAGAAATTGCATCGAGATTAAATATTTTGTTCATGAAGCACACGTGAACATCTGTGACAACTGGGCCCACTGTCATCTCATTAAATCCCTCCTGGGAGCCCAGTAGCATCTATCCGACGCACCGCAGCCCACTTACTTCACCCTTCAAATTTTATATTGCTGATACAACACAGAAATTGCATCGAGATTAAATCTTTTGTTCATCAAGCACACGTTCTCATCTGTGACAACTAGGCCCACCGTCATCTCTTTAAATCTCTCCTGGGAGACCAGTAGCCTGTATCCGACGCACCGCAGCCCACTGACTTTACCCTTCACAACCTTATTTTGCCGATACAACACAGAAATTGCATCGAGATTAAATATTTTGTTCATGAAGCACACGTGCACATCTGTGACAACTGGGCCCAACGTCATCTCATTAAATCTCTCCTGGGAGCCCAGTAGCTTCGATCCGACGCACCGCAGCCCACTTACTTTACCCTTCAAATCTTATATTGCCGATACAACACAGATATTGCATCGAGATTAAATATCTTGTTCATCAAGCACACGTTCTCATCTGTGACAACTAGGGCCACTGTCACCTCATTAAATCTCTCCTGGGAGCCCAGTAGCATCTATCCGACGCACCGCAGCCCACTTACTTTACCCTTCAAATCTTATATTGCCGATACAACACAGAAATTGCATCGAGATTAAGTATTTTGTTCTTCAAGCACACGATCACATCTGTGACAACTAGGGCCACCGTCATCTCCTTAAATCTCTCCTGGGAGACCAGTAGCCTGTATCCGACGCACCGCAGCCCACTTACTTTACCCTTCAAATCTTATATTGCCGATACAACACAGAAATTGCATCGAGATTCAATATTTTGTTCATGAAGCACACGTGCACATCTCTGACAACTGGGCCCAACGTCATCTCATTAAAGCTCTCCTGGGAGCCCAGTAGCCTGTATCCGACGCACCGCAGCCCACTTACTTTACCCTTCAATTCTTATATTGCCGATACAACACAGAAATTGCATCGAGATTAAATATTTTGTTCTTCAAGCACACGATCACATCTGTGACAAGTAGGGCCACCGTCATCTCATTAAATCTCACCTGGGAGACCGGTAGCCTGTATCCGACGCACCGCAGCCCACTTATTTTACCCTTCACTACCTTATTTTGCCCATACATCACAGAAATTGCATCGAGATTAAATATTTTGTTCATGAAGCACACGTGCACATCCGTGACAACTGGGCCCACTGTCATCTCATTAAATCTCTCCTGGGAGCCCAGTAGCATCTATCCGACGCACCGCAGCCCACTTACTTTACCCTTCAAATCTTATATTGCCGATACAACACAGAAATTGCATCGAGATTAAATATTTTGTTCATGTAGCACACGTGCACATCTGTGACAACTGGGCCCAACGTCATCTCATTAAAGCTCTCCTGGGAGCCCAGTAGCATCTATCCGACGCACCGCAGCCCACTTACTTTACCCTTCAAATCTTATATTGCCGATACAACACAGAAATTGCATCGAGATTAAATATTTTGTTCATCAAGCACACGTTCTCATCTGTGACAACTAGGGCCACCGTCATCTCTTTAAATCTCTCCTGGGAGACCAGTAGCCTGTATCCGACGCACCGCAGCCCACTGACTTTACCCTTCAGAACTTTATTTTGCCGATACAACACAGAAACTGCATCGAGATTAAATATTTTGTTCATCAAGCACACGTGCACATCTGTGACAACTGGGCCCACTGTCATCTCATTAAATCTCTCCTGGGAGCCCAGTAGCATCTATCCGACGCACCGCAGCCCACTTACTTTACCCTTCATATCTTATATTGCCGATACAACACAGAAATTGCATCGAGATTAAATATTTTGTTCACCAAGCACACGTTCTCATCTGTGACAACTTGGGCCACCGTCATCTCTTTAAATCTCTCCTGGGAGCCCAGTAGCCTGTATCCGACGCACCGCAGCCCACTTACTTTACCCTTCACAACCTTATTTTGCCGATACAACACAGAAATTGCATCGAGATTAAATATTTTGTTCATGAAGCACACGTGCACATCTGTGACAACTGGGCCCAACGTCATCTCTTTAAATCTCTCCTGGGAGCCCAGTAGCTTCTATCCGACGCACCGCAGCCCACTTACTTTACCCTTCAAATCTTATATTGCCGATACAACACAGAAATTGCATCGAGATTAAATATTTTGTTCATGAAGCACACGTGCACATCTGTGAAAACTGGGCCCAACGTCATCTCATTAAAGCTCTCCTGGGAGCCCAGTAGCATCTATCCGACGCACTGCAGCCCACTTACTTTACCCTTCAAATCCTATATTGCCGATACAACACAGAAATTGCATCGAGATTAAATATTTTGTTCATGAAGCACACGTGCACATCCGTGCCAACTGGGCCCACTGTCATCTCATTAAATCTCTCCTGGGAGCCCAGTAGCATCTATCCGACGCACCGCAGCCCACTTACTTTACCCTTCAAATCTTATATTGCCGATACAACACAGAAATTGCATCGAGATTAAATATTTTGTTCATGAAGCACACGTGCACATCTGTGACAACTGGGCCCAACGTCATCTCATTAAATCTCTCCTGGGAGCCCAGTAGCTTCTATCCGACGCACCGCAGCCCACTTACTTTACCCTTCAAATCTTATATTGCCGATACAACACAGAAATTGCATCGAGATTAAATATTTTGATCTTCAAGCACACGATCACATCTGTGACAACTAGGGCCACCGTCATCTCATTAAATCTCTCCTGGGAGACCGGTAGCCTGTATCCGACGCACCGGAGCCCACTTATTTTACCCTTCACTACCTTATTTTGCCGATACAACACAGAAATTGCATCGAGATTAAATATTTTGTTCATGAAGCACACGTGCACATCCGTGACATCTAAGCCCACTGTCATCTCATTAAATCTCTCCTGGGAGCCCAGTAGCATCTATCCGACGCACCGCAGCCCACTTACTTTACCCTTCAAATCTTATATTGCCGATACAACACAGAAATTGCATCGAGATTAAATATTTTGTTCATGAAGCACACGTGCACATCTGTGACAACTGGGCCCAACGTCATCTCATTAAATCTCTCCTGGGAGCCCAGTAGCATCTATCCGACGCACCGCAGCCCACTTACTTTACCCTTCAAATCTTATATTTCTGATACAACACAGAAATTGCATCGAGATTAAATATTTGGTTCATCAAGCACACGTTCTCATCTGTGACAACTAGGGCCACCGTCATCTCTTTAAATCTCTCCTGGGAGACCAGTAGCCTGTATCCGACGCACCGCAGCCCACTGACTTTACCCTTCAGAACTTTATTTTGCCGATACAACACAGAAACTGCATCGAGATTAAATATTTTGTTCATCAAGCACACGTGCACATCTGTGAAAACTGGGCCCACTGTCATCTCATTTACTCTCTCCTGGGAGCCCAGTAGCATCTATCCGACGCACTGCAGCCCACTTACTTTACCCTTCATATCTTATTTTGCCGATACAACACAGAAATTGCATCGAGATTAAATATTTTGTTCATCAAGCACACGTTCTCATCTGTGACAACTAGGGCCACCGTCATCTCTTTAAATCTCTCCTGGGAGACCAGTAGCCTGTATCCGACGCACCACAGCCCACTGACTTTACCCTTCAGTACTTTATTTTGCCGATACAACACAGAAACTGCATCGAGATTAAATATTTTGTTCATCAAGCACACGTGCATATCTGTGACAACTGGGCCCACTGTCATCTCATTAAATCTCTCCTGGGAGCCCAGTAGCATCTATCCGACGCACCGCAGCCCACTTACTTTACCCTTCATATCTTATATTGCCGATACAACACAGAAATTGCATCGAGATTAAATATTTTGTTCATGAAGCACACGTGCACATCCGTGACAACTGGGCCCACTGTCAACTCATTAAATCTCTCCTGGGAGCCCAGTAGCATCCATCCGACGCACCGCAGCCCACTTACTTTACCCTTCAAATCTTATATTGCCGATACAACACAGAAATTGCATCGAGATTAAATATTTTGTTCATCAAGCACACGTGCACATCTGTTACAACTGGGCCCACTGTCATCTCATTAAATCTCTCCTGGGAGCCCAGTAGCATCTATCCGACGCACCGCAGCCCACTTACTTTACCCTTCAAATCTTATATTGCCGATACAACACAGGAATTGCATCGAGATTAAATATTTTGTTCATGAAGCACACGTGCACATCCGTGACAACTGGGCCCACTGTCATCTCATTAAATCTCTCCTGGGAGCCCAGTAGCATCTATCCGATGCACCGAAGCCCACTTACATTACCCTTCAAATCTTATATTGCCGATACAACACAGAAATTGCATCGAGATTAAATATTTTGTTCATGAAGCACACGTGCACATCTGTGACAACTGGGCCCAACGTCATCTCATTAAATCTCTCCTGGGAGCCCAGTAGCTTCTATCCGACGCACCGCAGCCCACTTACTTTACCCTTCAAATCTTATATTGCCGATACAACACAGAAATTGCATCGAGATTAAATATTTTGTTCTTCAAGCACACGATCACATCTGTGACAACTAGGGCCACCGTCATCTCATTAAATCTCTCCTGGGAGAACAGTAGCCTGTATCCGACGCACCGCAGCCCACTTACTTTACTCTTCACAACCTTATTTTGCCGATACAACACAGAAATTGCATCGAGATTAAATATTTTGTTCATGAAGCACACGTGCACATCCGTGACAACTGGGCCCACTGTCATCTCATTAAATCTCTCCTGGGAGCCCAGTAGCATCTATCCGACGCACCGCAGCCCACTTACTTTACCCTTCACAACCTTATTTTGCCGATAGAACACAGAAATTGCATCGAGATTAAATATTTTGTTCATGAAGCACACGTGCACATCCGTGACAACTGGGCCCACTGTCATCTCATTAAATCTCTCCTGGGAGCCCAGTAGCATCTATCCGACGCACCGCAGCCCACTTACTTTACCCATCAAATCTTATATTGCCGATACAACACAGAAATTGCATCGAGATTAAATATTTTGTTCATGAAGCACACGTGCACATCTGTGACAACTGGGCCCAACGTCATCTCATTAAATCTCTCCTGGGAGCCCAGTAGCTTCTATCCGACGCAACGCAGCCCACTTTCTTTACCCTTCAAATCTTATATTGCCGATACAACACAGAAATTGCATCGAGATTAAATATTTTGTTCTTCAAGCACACGATCACATCTGTGACAACTAGGGCCACCGTCATCTCATTAAATCTCTCCTGGGAGAACAGTAGCCTGTATCCGACGCACCGCAGCCCACTTACTTTACCCTTCACAACCTTATTTTGCCGATACAACACAGAAATTGCATCGAGATTAAATATTTTGTTCATGAAGCACACGTGCACATCCGTGACAACTGGGCCCACTGTCATCTCATTAAATCTCTCCTGGGAGCCCAGTAGCATCTATCCGACGCACCGCAGCCCACTTACTTTACCCTTCACAACCTTATTTTGCCGATAGAACACAGAAATTGCATCGAGATTAAATATTTTGTTCATGAAGCACACGTGCACATCCGTGACATCTAAGCCCACTGTCATCTCATTAAATCTCTCCTGGGAGCCCAGTAGCATCTATCCGACGCACCGCAGCCCACTTACTTTACCCTTCAAATCTTATATTGCCGATACAACACAGAAATTGCATCGAGATTAAATATTTTGTTCATGAAGCACACGTGCACATCTGTGACAACTGGGCCCAACGTCATCTCATTAAAGCTCTCCTGGGAGCCCAGTAGCATCTATCCGACGCACCGCAGCCCACTTACTTTACCCTTCAAATCTTATATTGCCGATACAACACAGAAATTGCATCGAGATTAAATATTTTGTTTATCAAGCACACGTTCTCATCTGTGACAACTAGGGCCACCGTCATCTCTTTAAATCTCTCCTGGGAGACCAGTAGCCTGTATCCGACGCACCGCAGCCCACTGACTTTACCCTTCACAACTTTATTTTGCCGATACAACACAGAAATTGCATCGAGATTAAATATTTTGTTCATCAAGCACACGTGCACATCTGTGACAACTGGGCCCACTGCCATCTCATTAAATCTCTCCTGCGAGCCCAGTAGCATCTATCCGACGCACCGCAGCCCACTTACTTTACCTTCATATCTTATTTTGCCGATACAACACAGAAATTGCATCGAGATTAAATATTTTGTTCATCAAGCACACGTTCTCATCTGTGACAACTAGGGCCACCGTCATCTCTTTAAATCTCTCCTGGGAGCCCAGTAGCCTGTATCCGAAGCACCGCAGCCCACTTACTTTACCCTTCACAACCTTATTTTGCCGATACAACACAGCAATTGCATCGAGATTAAATATTTTGTTCATGAAGCACACGTGCACATCCTTGACAACTGGGCCCCTACGTCATCTCATTAAATCTCTACTGGGAGCCCAGTAGCTTCTATCCGACGCACCGCAGCCCACTTACTTTACCCTTCAAATCTTATATTGCCGATACAACACAGAAATTGCATCGAGATTAAATATTTTGTTCTTCAAGCAAACGATGACATCTGTGACAACTAGGGCCACCGTCATCTCCTTAAATCTCTCCTGGGAGACCAGTAGCCTGTATCCGACGCACCGCAGCCCACTTACTTTACCCTTCACAACCTTATTTTGCCGATACAACACAGAAATTGCATCGAGATTAAATATTTTGTTCATGAAGCACAGGTGCACATCCGTGACAACTTGGCCCACTGTCATCTCATTAAATCTCTCCTGGGAGCCCAGTAGCATCTATCCGACGCACCGCAGCCCACTTACTTTACCCTTCACAACCTTATTTTGCCGATACAACACAGAAATTGCATCGAGATTAAATATTTTGTTCATGAAGCACACGTGCACATCCGTGACAACTGGACCCACTGTCATCTCATTAAATCTCTCCTGGGAGCCTAGTAGCATCTATCCGACGCACCGCAGCCCACTTACTTTACCCTTCGAATCCTATATTGCCGATACAACACAGAAATTGCATCGAGATTAAATATTTTGTTCATGAAGCACACGTGCACATCTGTGACAACTGGGCCCAACGTCATCTCATTAAAGCTCTCCTGGGAGCCCAGTAGCATCTATCCGACGCACCGCAGCCCACTTACTTTACACTTCAAATCTTATATTGCCGATACAACACAGAAATTGCATCGAGATTAAATATTTGGTTCATCAAGCACACGTTCTCATCTGTGACAACTAGGGCCACCGTCATCTCTTTAAATCTCTCCTGGGAGACCAGTAGCCTGTATCCGACGCACCGCAGCCCACTGACTTTACCCTTCACTACTTTATTTTGCCGATACAACACAGAAATTGCATCGAGATTAAATATTTTGTTCATCAAGCACACGTGCACATCTGTGACAACTGGGCCCACTGTCATCTCATTAAATCTCTCCTGGGAGCCCAGTAGCATCTATCCGACGCACCGCAGCCCACTTACTTTACATTCATATCTTATATTGCCGATACAACACAGAAATTGCATCGAGATTAAATATTTTGTTCATCAAGCACACGTTCTCATCTGCGACAACTAGGGCCACCGTCATCTCTTTAAATCACTCCTGGGAGCCCAGTAGCCTGTATCCGACGCACCGCAGCCCACTTATTTTACCCTTCACAACCTTATTTTGCCGATACAACACAGAAATTGCATCGATATTAAATATTTTGTTCATGAAGCACACGTGCCCATCCGTGACAACTGGGCCCCTACGTCATCTCATTAAATCTCTCCTGGGAGCCCAGTAGCTTCTATCCGACGCACCGCAGCCCACTTACTTTACCCTTCAAATCTTATATTGCCGATACAACACAGAAATTGCATCGAGATTAAATATTTTGTTCTTCAAGCACACGATCACATCTGTGACAACTAGGGCCACCGTCATCTCCTTAAATCTCTCCTGGGAGCCCAGTAGCATCTATCCGACGCACCGCAGCCCACTTACTTTACCCTTCACAACCTTATTTTGCCGATACAACACAGAAATTGCATCGAGATTAAATATTTTGTTCATGAAGCACACGTGCACATCCGTGACAACTGGGCCCACTGTCATCTCATTAAATCTCTCCTGGGAGCCCAGTAGCATCTATCTGATGCACCGCAGCCCACTTACTTTACCCTTCAAATCTTATATTGCCGATACAACACAGAAATTGCATCGAGATTAAATATTTTGTTCATGAAGCACACGTGCACATCTGTGACAACTGGGCCCAACGTCATCTCATTAAAGCTCTCCTGGGAGCCCAGTAGCATCTATCCGACGCAACGCAGCGCACTTTCTTTCCCCTTCAAATCTTATATTGCCGATACAACACAGAAATTTCATCGAGATTAAATATTTTGTTCATCACGCACACGTTCTCATCTGTGACAACTAGGGCCACCGTCATCTCTTTAAATCTCTCCTGGGAGACCAGTAGCCTGTATCCGACGCACCGCAGCCCACTGACTTTACCCTTCACAACTTTATTTTGCCGATACAACACAGAAATTGCATCGAGATTAAATATTTTGTTCATCAAGCACACGTGCACATCCGTGACAACTGGGCCCACTGTCATCTCATTAAATCTCTCCTGGGAGCCCAGTAGCATCTATCCGACGCACCGGAGCCCACTTACTTTACCCTTCATATCTTATATATCCGATACAACACAGAAATTGCATCGAGATTAAATATTTTGTTCATCAAGCACACGTTCTCATCTGTGACAACTAGGGCCACCGTCATCTCTTTAAATCTCTCCTGGGAGACCAGTAGCCTGTATCCGACACACCGCAGCCCACTGACTTTACCCTTCACAACCTTATTTTGCCGATACAACACAGAAATTGCATCGAGATTAAACATTTTGTTCATGAAGCACACGTGCACATCTGTTACAACTGGGCCCACTGTCATCTCATTAAATCTCTCCTGGGAGCCCAGTAGCATCTATCCGACGCACCGCAGCCCAATTACTTTACCCTTCAAATCTTATATTGCTGATACAACACAGAAATTGCATCGAGATTAAATATTTTGTTCATCAAGCTCACGTTCTCATCTGTGACAACTAGGGCCACCGTCATCTCTTTAAATCTCTCCTGGGAGACCAGTAGCCTGTATCCGACACACCGCAGCCCACTGACTTTACCCTTCACAACCTTATTTTGCCGATACAACACAGAAATTGCATCGAGATTAAATATTTTGTTCATGAAGCACACGTGAACATCTGTGACAACTGGGCCCACTGTCATCTCATTAAATCCCTCCTGGGAGCCCAGTAGCATCTATCCGACGCACCGCAGCCCACTTACTTTACCCTTCAAATCTTATATTGCTGATACAACACAGAAATTGCATCGAGATTAAATCTTTTGTTCATCAAGCACACGTTCTCATCTGTGACAACTAGGCCCACCGTCATCTCTTTAAATCTCTCCTGGGAGACCAGTAGCCTGTATCCGACGCACCGCAGCCCACTGACTTTACCCTTCACAACCTTATTTTGCCGATACAACACAGAAATTGCATCGAGATTAAATATTTTGTTCATGAAGCACACGTGCACATCTGTGACAACTGGGCCCAACGTCATCTCATTAAATCTCTCCTGGGAGCCCAGTAGCTTCGATCCGACGCACCGCAGCCCACTTACTTTACCCTTCAAATCTTATATTGCCGATACAACACAGATATTGCATCGAGATTAAATATCTTGTTCATCAAGCACACGTTCTCATCTGTGACAACTAGGGCCACTGTCACCTCATTAAATCTCTCCTGGGAGCCCAGTAGCATCTATCCGACGCACCGCAGCCCACTTACTTTACCCTTCAAATCTTATATTGCCGATACAACACAGAAATTGCATCGAGATTAAGTATTTTGTTCTTCAAGCACACGATCACATCTGTGACAACTAGGGCCACCGTCATCTCCTTAAATCTCTCCTGGGAGACCAGTAGCCTGTATCCGACGCACCGCAGCCCACTTACTTTACCCTTCACAACCTTATTTTGCCGATACAACACAGAAATTGCATCGAGATTAAATATTTTGTTCATGAAGAACACGTGCACATCCGTGACAACTGGGCCCACTGTCATCTCGTTAAATCTCTCCTGGGAGCCCAGTAGCATCTATCCGACGCAACGCAGCCCACTTACTTTACCCTTCAAATCTTATATTGCCGAAACAACACAGAAATTGCATCGAGATTAAATATTTTGTTCATGAAGCACACGTGCACATCTGTGACAACTGGGCCCACTGTCATCTCATTAAATCTCTCCTGGGAGCCCAGTAGCATCTATCCGACGCACCGCAGCCCACTTACTTTACCCTTCAAATCTTATACTGCCGATACAACACAGAAATTGCATCGAGATTAAATATTTTGTTCATCACGCACACGTTCTCATCTGTGACAACTAGGGCCACCGTCATCTCTTTAAATCTCTCCTGGGAGACCAGTAGCCTGTATCCGACGCACCGCAGCCCACTGACTTTACCCTTCACAACCTTATTTTGCCGATTCAACACAGAAATTGCATCGAGATTAAATATTTTGTTCATCAAGCACACGTGCACATCTGTGACAACTGGGCCCACTGTCATCTCATTAAATCTCTCCTGGGAGCCCAGTAGCATCTATCCGACGCACCGGAGCCCACTTACTTTACCCTTCATATCTTATATTGCCGATACAACACAGAAATTGCATCGAAATTAAATATTTTGTTCACCAAGCACACGTTCTCATCTGTGACAACTTGGGCCACCGTCATCTCTTTAAATCTCTCCTGGGAGCCCAGTAGCCTGTATCCGACGCACCGCAGCCCACTTACTTTACCCTTCACAACCTTATTTTGCCGATACAACACAGAAATTGCATCGAGATTAAATATTTTGTTCATGAAGCACACGTGCACATCTGTGACAACTGGGCCCAACGTCATCTCTTTAAATCTCTCCTGGGAGCCCAGTAGCTTCTATCCGACGCACCGCAGCCCACTTACTTTACCCTTCAAATCTTATATTGCCGATACAACACAGAAATTGCATCGAGATTAAATATTTTGTTCATGAAGCACACGTGCACATCTGTGAAAACTGGGCCCAACGTCATCTCATTAAAGCTCTCCTGGGAGCCCAGTAGCATCTATCCGACGCACTGCAGCCCACTTACTTTACCCTTCAAATCCTATATTGCCGATACAACACAGAAATTGCATCGAGATTAAATATTTTGTTCATGAAGCACACGTGCACATCCGTGCCAACTGGGCCCACTGTCATCTCATTAAATCTCTCCTGGGAGCCCAGTAGCATCTATCCGACGCACCGCAGCCCACTTACTTTACCCTTCAAATCTTATATTGCCGATACAACACAGAAATTGCATCGAGATTAAATATTTTGTTCATGAAGCACACGTGCACATCTGTGACAACTGGGCCCAACGTCATCTCATTAAATCTCTCCTGGGAGCCCAGTAGCTTCTATCCGACGCACCGCAGCCCACTTACTTTACCCTTCAAATCTTATATTGCCGATACAACACAGAAATTGCATCGAGATTAAATATTTTGATCTTCAAGCACACGATCACATCTGTGACAACTAGGGCCACCGTCATCTCATTAAATCTCTCCTGGGAGACCGGTAGCCTGTATCCGACGCACCGGAGCCCACTTATTTTACCCTTCACTACCTTATTTTGCCGATACAACACAGAAATTGCATCGAGATTAAATATTTTGTTCATGAAGCACACGTGCACATCCGTGACATCTAAGCCCACTGTCATCTCATTAAATCTCTCCTGGGAGCCCAGTAGCATCTATCCGACGCACCGCAGCCCACTTACTTTACCCTTCAAATCTTATATTGCCGATACAACACAGAAATTGCATCGAGATTAAATATTTTGTTCATGAAGCACACGTGCACATCTGTGACAACTGGGCCCAACGTCATCTCATTAAATCTCTCCTGGGAGCCCAGTAGCATCTATCCGACGCACCGCAGCCCACTTACTTTACCCTTCAAATCTTATATTTCTGATACAACACAGAAATTGCATCGAGATTAAATATTTTGTTCATCAAGCACACGTTCTCATCTGTGACAACTAGGGCCACCGTCATCTCTTTAAATCTCTCCTGGGAGACCAGTAGCCTGTATCCGACGCACCGCAGCCCACTGACTTTACCCTTCAGAACTTTATTTTGCCGATACAACACAGAAACTGCATCGAGATTAAATATTTTGTTCATCAAGCACACGTGCACATCTGTGAAAACTGGGCCCACTGTCATCTCATTTACTCTCTCCTGGGAGCCCAGTAGCATCTATCCGACGCACCGCAGCCCACTTACTTTACCCTTCATATCTTATTTTGCCGATACAACACAGAAATTGCATCGAGATTAAATATTTTGTTCATCAAGCACACGTTCTCATCTGTGACAACTAGGGCCACCGTCATCTCTTTAAATCTCTCCTGGGAGACCAGTATCCTGTATCCGACGCACCGCAGCCCACTGACTTTACCCTTCAGTACTTTATTTTGCCGATACAACACAGAAACTGCATCGAGATTAAATATTTTGTTCATCAAGCACACGTGCACATCTGTGACAACTGGGCCCACTGTCATCTCATTAAATCTCTCCTGGGAGCCCAGTAGCATCTATCCGACGCACCGCAGCCCACTTACTTTACCCTTCATATCTTATATTGCCGATACAACACAGAAATTGCATCGAGATTAAGTATTTTGTTCACCAAGCACACGTTCTCATCTGTGACAACTAGGGCCACCGTCATCTCTTTAAATCTCTCCTGGGAGCCCAGTAGCCTGTATCCGACGCACCGCAGCCCACTTACTTTACCCTTCACAGCCTTATTTGGCCGATACAACACAGAAATTGCATCGAGATTAAATATTATGTTCATGAAGCACACGTGCACACCTGTGACAACTGGGCCCACTGTCATCTCATTAAATCTCTCCTGGGATCCCAGTAGCATCTATCCGACGCACCGCAGCCCACTTACTTTACCCTTCAAATCTTATATTGCCGATACAACACAGAAATTGCATCGAGATTAAATATTTTGTTCATGAAGCACACGTGCACATCTGTGACAACTGGGCCCAACGTCATCTCATTAAAGCTCTCCTGGGAGCCCAGTAGCATCTATCCGACGCACCGCAGCCCACTTACTTTACCCTTCAAATCTCATATTGCCGATACAACACAGAAATTGCATCGAGATTAAATATTTTGTTCATGAAGCACACGTGCACATCCGTGACAACTGGGCCCACTGTCATCTCATTAAATCTCTCCTGGGAGCCCAGTAGCATCTATCCGACGCACCGCAGCCCACTTACTTTACCCTTCAAATCTTATATTGCCGATACAACACAGAAATTGCATCGAGATTAAATATTTTGTTCACGAAGCACACGTGCACATCCGTGACAACTGGGCCCACTGTCAACTCATTAAATCTCTCCTGGGAGCCCAGTAGCATCCATCCGACGCACCGCAGCCCACTTACTTTACCCTTCAAATCTTATATTGCCGATACAACACAGAAATTGCATCGAGATTAAATATTTTGTTCATGAAGCACACGTGCACATCTGTTACAACTGGGCCCACTGTCATCTCATTAAATCTCTCCTGGGAGCCCAGTAGCATCTATCCGACGCACCGCAGCCCACTTACTTTACCCTTCAAATCTTATATTGCCGATACAACACAGAAATTGCATCGAGATTAAATATTTTGTTCATGAAGCACACGTGCACATCCGTGACAACTGGGCCCACTGTCATCTCATTAAATCTCTCCTGGGAGCCCAGTAGCATCTATCCGACGCACCGAAGCCCACTTACATTACCCTTCAAATCTTATATTGCCGATACAACACAGAAATTGCATCGAGATTAAATATTTTGTTCATGAAGCACACGTGCACATCTGTGACAACTGGGCCCAACGTCATCTCATTAAATCTCTCCTGGGAGCCCAGTAGCTTCTATCCGACGCACCGCAGCCCACTTACTTTACCCTTCAAATCTTATATTGCCGATACAACACAGAAATTGCATCGAGATTAAATATTTTGTTCATGAAGCACACGTGCACATCCGTGACAACTGGGCCCACTGTCATCTCATTAAATCTCTCCTGGGAGCCCAGTAGCATCTATCCGACGCACCGCAGCCCACTTACTTTACCCTTCACAACCTTATTTTGCCGATAGAACACAGAAATTGCATCGAGATTAAATATTTTGTTCATGAAGCACACGTGCACATCCGTGACAACTGGGCCCACTGTCATCTCATTAAATCTCTCCTGGGAGCCCAGTAGCATCTATCCGACGCACCGCAGCCCACTTACTTTACCCATCAAATCTTATATTGCCGATACAACACAGAAATTGCATCGAGATTAAATATTTTGTTCATGAAGCACACGTGCACATCTGTGACAACTGGGCCCAACGTCATCTCATTAAATCTCTCCTGGGAGCCCAGTAGCTTCTATCCGACGCAACGCAGCCCACTTTCTTTACCCTTCAAATCTTATATTGCCGATACAACACAGAAATTGCATCGAGATTAAATATTTTGTTCTTCAAGCACACGATCACATCTGTGACAACTAGGGCCACCGTCATCTCATTAAATCTCTCCTGGGAGAACAGTAGCCTGTATCCGACGCACCGCAGCCCACTTACTTTACCCTTCACAACCTTATTTTGCCGATACAACACAGAAATTGCATCGAGATTAAATATTTTGTTCATGAAGCACACGTGCACATCCGTGACAACTGGGCCCACTGTCATCTCATTAAATCTCTCCTGGGAGCCCAGTAGCATCTATCCGACGCACCGCAGCCCACTTACTTTACCCTTCACAACTTTATTTTGCCGATACAACACAGAAATTGCATCGAGATTAAATATTTTGTTCATGAAGCACACGTGCACATCCGTGACAACTGGGCCCACTGTCATCTCATTAAATCTCTCCTGGGAGCCCAGTAGCATCTATCCGACGCACCGCAGCCCACTTACTTTACCCTTCAAATCTTATATTGCCGATACAACACAGAAATTGCATCGAGATTAAATATTTTGTTCATGAAGCACACGTGCACATCTGTGACAACTGGGCCCAACGTCATCTCATTAAAGCTCTCCTGGGAGCCCAGTAGCATCTATCCGACGCACCGCAGCCCACTTACTTTACCCTTCAAATCTTATATTGCCGATACAACACAGAAATTGCATCGAGATTAAATATTTTGTTTATCAAGCACACGTTCTCATCTGTGACAACTAGGGCCACCGTCATCTCTTTAAATCTCTCCTGGGAGACCAGTAGCCTGTATCCGACGCACCGCAGCCCACTGACTTTACCCTTCACAACTTTATTTTGCCGATACAACACACAAATTGCATCGAGATTAAATATTTTGTTCATCAAGCACACGTGCACATCTGTGACAACTGGGCCCACTGCCATCTCATTAAATCTCTCCTGCGAGCCCAGTAGCATCTATCCGACGCACCGCAGCCCACTAACTTTACCCTCATATCTTATATTGCCGATACAACACAGAAATTGCATCGAGATTAAATATTTTGTTCATCAAGCACACGTTCTCATCTGTGACAACTAGGGCCACCGTCATCTCTTTAAATCTCTCCTGGGAGCCCAGTAGCCTGTATCCGAAGCACCGCAGCCCACTTACTTTACCCTTCACAACTTTATTTTGCCGATACAACACAGAAATTGCATCGAGATTAAATATTTTGTTCATCAAGCACACGTTCTCATCTGTGACAACTAGGGCCACCGTCATCTCTTTAAATCTCTCCTGGGAGACCAGTAGCCTGTATCCGACGCACCGCAGCCCACTGACTTTACCCTTCAGTACTTTATTTTGCCGATACAACACAGAAACTGCATCGAGATTAAATATTTTGTTCATCAAGCACACGTGCACATCTGTGACAACTGGGCCCACTGTCATCTCATTAAATCTCTCCTGGGAGCCCAGTAGCATCTATCCGACGCACCGCAGCCCACTTACTTTACCCTTCATATCTTATATTGCCGATACAACACAGAAATTGCATCGAGATTAAGTATTTTGTTCACCAAGCACACGTTCTCATCTGTGACAACTAGGGCCACCGTCATCTCTTTAAATCTCTCCTGGGAGCCCAGTAGCCTGTATCCGACGCACCGCAGCCCACTTACTTTACCCTTCACAGCCTTATTTGGCCGATACAACACAGAAATTGCATCGAGATTAAATATTATGTTCATGAAGCACACGTGCACACCTGTGACAACTGGGCCCACTGTCATCTCATTAAATCTCTCCTGGGATCCCAGTAGCATCTATCCGACGCACCGCAGCCCACTTACTTTACCCTTCAAATCTTATATTGCCGATACAACACAGAAATTGCATCGAGATTAAATATTTTGTTCATGAAGCACACGTGCACATCTGTGACAACTGGGCCCAACGTCATCTCATTAAAGCTCTCCTGGGAGCCCAGTAGCATCTATCCGACGCACCGCAGCCCACTTACTTTACCCTTCAAATCTCATATTGCCGATACAACACAGAAATTGCATCGAGATTAAATATTTTGTTCATGAAGCACACGTGCACATCCGTGACAACTGGGCCCACTGTCATCTCATTAAATCTCTCCTGGGAGCCCAGTAGCATCTATCCGACGCACCGCAGCCCACTTACTTTACCCTTCAAATCTTATATTGCCGATACAACACAGAAATTGCATCGAGATTAAATATTTTGTTCATGAAGCACACGTGCACATCCGTGACAACTGGGCCCACTGTCAACTCATTAAATCTCTCCTGGGAGCCCAGTAGCATCCATCCGACGCACCGCAGCCCACTTACTTTACCCTTCAAATCTTATATTGCCGATACAACACAGAAATTGCATCGAGATTAAATATTTTGTTCATGAAGCACACGTGCACATCTGTTACAACTGGGCCCACTGTCATCTCATTAAATCTCTCCTGGGAGCCCAGTAGCATCTATCCGACGCACCGCAGCCCACTTACTTTACCCTTCAAATCTTATATTGCCGATACAACACAGAAATTGCATCGAGATTAAATATTTTGTTCATGAAGCACACGTGCACATCCGTGACAACTGGGCCCACTGTCATCTCATTAAATCTCTCCTGGGAGCCCAGTAGCATCTATCCGACGCACCGAAGCCCACTTACATTACCCTTCAAATCTTATATTGCCGATACAACACAGAAATTGCATCGAGATTAAATATTTTGTTCATGAAGCACACGTGCACATCTGTGACAACTGGGCCCAACGTCATCTCATTAAATCTCTCCTGGGAGCCCAGTAGCTTCTATCCGACGCACCGCAGCCCACTTACTTTACCCTTCAAATCTTATATTGCCGATACAACACAGAAATTGCATCGAGATTAAATATTTTGTTCATGAAGCACACGTGCACATCCGTGACAACTGGGCCCACTGTCATCTCATTAAATCTCTCCTGGGAGCCCAGTAGCATCTATCGGACGCACCGCAGCCCACTTACTTTACCCTTCACAACCTTATTTTGCCGATAGAACACAGAAATTGCATCGAGATTAAATATTTTGTTCATGAAGCACACGTGCACATCCGTGACAACTGGGCCCACTGTCATCTCATTAAATCTCTCCTGGGAGCCCAGTAGCATCTATCCGACGCACCGCAGCCCACTTACTTTACCCATCAAATCTTATATTGCCGATACAACACAGAAATTGCATCGAGATTAAATATTTTGTTCATGAAGCACACGTGCACATCTGTGACAACTGGGCCCAACGTCATCTCATTAAATCTCTCCTGGGAGCCCAGTAGCTTCTATCCGACGCAACGCAGCCCACTTTCTTTACCCTTCAAATCTTATATTGCCGATACAACACAGAAATTGCATCGAGATTAAATATTTTGTTCATGAAGCACACGATCACATCTGTGACAACTAGGGCCACCGTCATCTCATTAAATCTCTCCTGGGAGAACAGTAGCCTGTATCCGACGCACCGCAGCCCACTTACTTTACCCTTCACAACCTTATTTTGCCGATACAACACAGAAATTGCATCGAGATTAAATATTTTGTTCATGAAGCACACGTGCACATCCGTGACAACTGGGCCCACTGTCATCTCATTAAATCTCTCCTGGGAGCCCAGTAGCATCTATCCGACGCACCGCAGCCCACTTACTTTACCCTTCACAACCTTATTTTGCCGATAGAACACAGAAATTGCATCGAGATTAAATATTTTGTTCATGAAGCACACGTGCACATCCGTGACAACTGGGCCCACTGTCATCTCATTAAATCTCTCCTGGGAGCCCAGTAGCATCTATCCGACGCACCGCAGCCCACTTACTTTACCCTTCAAATCTTATATTGCCGATACAACACAGAAATTGCATCGAGATTAAATATTTTGTTCATGAAGCACACGTGCACATCTGTGACAACTGGGCCCAACGTCATCTCATTAAAGCTCTCCTGGGAGCCCAGTAGCATCTATCCGACGCACCGCAGCCCACTTACTTTACCCATCACACCCTTATTTTGCCGATACAACACAGAAATTGCATCGAGATTAAATATTTTGTTCATGAAGCACACGTGCACATCCGTGACAACTGGACCCACTGTCATCTCATTAAATCTCTCCTGGGAGCCCAGTAGCATCTATCCGACGCACCACAGCCCACTTACTTTACCCTTCAAATCCTATATTGCCGATACAACACAGAAATTGCATCGAGATTAAATATTTTGTTCATGAAGCACACGTGCACATCTGTGACAACTGGGCCCAACGTCATCTCATTAAAGCTCTCCTGGGAGCCCAGTAGCATCTATCCGACGCACCGCAGCCCACTTACTTTACACTTCAAATCTTATATTGCCGATACAACACAGAAATTGCATCGAGATTAAATATTTGGTTCATCAAGCACACGTTCTCATCTGTGACAACTAGGGCCACCGTCATCTCTTTAAATCTCTCCTGGGAGACCAGTAGCCTGTATCCGACGCACCGCAGCCCACTGACTTTACCCTTCACTACTTTATTTTGCCGATACAACACAGAAATTGCATCGAGATTAAATATTTTGTTCATCAAGCACACGTGCACATCTGTGACAACTGGGCCCACTGTCATCTCATTAAATCTCTCCTGGGAGCCCAGTAGCATCTATCCGACGCACCGCAGCCCACTTACTTTACCTTCATATCTTATATTGCCGATACAACACAGAAATTGCATCGAGATTAAATATTTTGTTCATCAAGCACCCGTTCTCATCTGCGACAACTAGGGCCACCGTCATCTCTTTAAATCACTCCTGGGAGCCCAGTAGCCTGTATCCGACGCACCGCAGCCCACTTATTTTACCCTTCACAACCTTATTTTGCCGATACAACACAGAAATTGCATCGGTATTAAATATTTTGTTCATGAAGCACACGTGCCCATCCGTGACAACTGGGCCCCTACGTCATCTCATTAAATCTCTCCTGGGAGCCCAGTAGCTTCTATCCGACGCACCGCAGCCCACTTACTTTACCCTTCAAATCTTATATTGCCGATACAACACAGATATTGCATCGAGATTAAATATTTTGTTCTTCAAGCACACGATCACATCTGTGACAACTAGGGCCACCGTCATCTCCTTAAATCTCTCCTGGGAGCCCAGTAGCATCTATCCGACGCACCGCAGCCCACTTACTTTACCCTTCACAACCTTATTTTGCCGATACAACACAGAAATTGCATCGAGATTAAATATTTTGTTCATGAAGCACACGTGCACATCCGTGACAACTGGGCCCACTGTCATCTCATTAAATCTCTCCTGGGAGCCCAGTAGCATCTATCTGATGCACCGCAGCCCACTTACTTTACCCTTCAAATCTTATATTGCCGATACAACACAGAAATTGCATCGAGATTAAATATTTTGTTCATGAAGCACACGTGCACATCTGTGACAACTGGGCCCAACGTCATCTCATTAAAGCTCTCCTGGGAGCCCAGTAGCATCTATCCGACGCAACGCAGCCCACTTTCTTTCCCCTTCAAATCTTATATTGCCGATACAACACAGAAATTTCATCGAGATTAAATATTTTGTTCATCACGCACACGTTCTCATCTGTGACAACTAGGGCCACCGTCATCTCTTTAAATCTCTCCTGGGAGACCAGTAGCCTGTATCCGACGCACCGCAGCCCACTGACTTTACCCTTCACAACTTTATTTTGCCGATACAACACAGAAATTGCATCGAGATTAAATATTTTGTTCATCAAGCACACGTGCACATCCGTGACAACTGGGCCCACTGTCATCTCATTAAATCTCTCCTGGGAGCCCAGTAGCATCTATCCGACGCACCGGAGCCCACTTACTTTACCCTTCATATCTTATATTGCCGATACAACACAGAAATTGCATCGAGATTAAATATTTTGTTCATCAAGCACACGTTCTCATCTGTGACAACTAGGGCCACCGTCATCTCTTTAAATCTCTCCTGGGAGACCAGTAGCCTGTATCCGACACACCGCAGCCCACTGACTTTACCCTTCACAACCTTATTTTGCCGATACAACACAGAAATTGCATCGAGATTAAACATTTTGTTCATGAAGCACACGTGCACATCTGTTACAACTGGGCCCACTGTCATCTCATTAAATCTCTCCTGGGAGCCCAGTAGCATCCATCCGACGCACCGCAGCCCAATTACTTTACCCTTCAAATCTTATATTGCTGATACAACACAGAAATTGCATCGAGATTAAATATTTTGTTCATCAAGCACACGTTCTCATCTGTGACAACTAGGGCCACCGTCATCTCTTTAAATCTCTCCTGGGAGACCAGTAGCCTGTATCCGACACACCGCAGCCCACTGACTTTACCCTTCACAACCTTATTTTGCCGATACAACACAGAAATTGCATCGAGATTAAATATTTTGTTCATGAAGCACACGTGAACATCTGTGACAACTGGGCCCACTGTCATCTCATTAAATCCCTCCTGGGAGCCCAGTAGCATCTATCCGACGCACCGCAGCCCACTTACTTTACCCTTCAAATCTTATATTGCTGATACAACACAGAAATTGCATCGAGATTAAATCTTTTGTTCATCAAGCACACGTTCTCATCTGTGACAACTAGGCCCACCGTCATCTCTTTAAATCTCTCCTGGGAGACCAGTAGCCTGTATCCGACGCACCGCAGCCCACTGACTTTACCCTTCACAAACTTATTTTGCCGATACAACACAGAAATTGCATCGAGATTAAATATTTTGTTCATGAAGCACACGTGCACATCTGTGACAACTGGGCCCAACGTCATCTCATTAAATCTCTCCTGGGAGCCCAGTAGCTTCGATCCGACGCACCGCAGCCCACTTACTTTACCCTTCAAATCTTATATTGCCGATACAACACAGATATTGCATCGAGATTAAATATCTTGTTCATCAAGCACACGTTCTCATCTGTGACAACTAGGGCCACTGTCACCTCATTAAATCTCTCCTGGGAGCCCAGTAGCATCTATCCGACGCACCGCAGCCCACTTACTTTACCCTTCAAATCTTATATTGCCGATACAACACAGAAATTGCATCGAGATTAAGTATTTTGTTCTTCAAGCACACGATCACATCTGTGACAACTAGGGCCACCGTCATCTCCTTAAATCTCTCCTGGGAGACCAGTAGCCTGTATCCGACGCACCGCAGCCCACTTACTTTACCCTTCACAACCTTATTTTGCCGATACAACACAGAAATTGCATCGAGATTAAATATTTTGTTCATGAAGAACACGTGCACATCCGTGACAACTGGGCCCACTGTCATCTCGTTAAATCTCTCCTGGGAGCCCAGTAGCATCTATCCGACGCAACGCAGCCCACTTACTTTACCCTTCAAATCTTATATTGCCGAAACAACACAGAAATTGCATCGAGATTAAATATTTTGTTCATGAAGCACACGTGCACATCTGTGACAACTGGGCCCAACGTCATCTCATTAAAGCTCTCCTGGGAGCCCAGTAGCATCTATCCGACGCACCGCAGCCCACTTACTTTACCCTTCAAATCTTATACTGCCGATACAACACAGAAATTGCATCGAGATTAAATATTTTGTTCATCACGCACACGTTCTCATCTGTGACAACTAGGGCCACCGTCATCTCTTTAAATCTCTCCTGGGAGACCAGTAGCCTGTATCCGACGCACCGCAGCCCACTGACTTTACCCTTCACAACCTTATTTTGCCGATTCAACACAGAAATTGCATCGAGATTTAATATTTTGTTCATCAAGCACACGTGCACATCTGTGACAACTGGGCCCACTGTCATCTCATTAAATCTCTCCTGGGAGCCCAGTAGCATCTATCCGACGCACCGGAGCCCACTTACTTTACCCTTCATATCTTATATTGCCGATACAACACAGAAATTGCATCGAAATTAAATATTTTGTTCATCAAGCACACGTTCTCATCTGTGACAACTAGGGCCACCGTCATCTCTTTAAATCTCTCCTGGGAGACCAGTAGCCTGTATCCGACACACCGCAGCCCACTTCACAACCTTATATTGCTGATACAACACAGAAATTGCATCGAGATTAAACATTTTGTTCATGAAGCACACGTGCACATCTGTTACAACTGGGCCCACTGTCATCTCATTAAATCTCTCCTGGGAGCCCAGTAGCATCTATCCGACGCACCGCAGCCCACTTACTTTACCCTTCAAATCTTATATTGCTGATACAACACAGAAATTGCATCGAGATTAAATATTTTGTTCATCAAGCACACGTTCTCATCTGTGACAACTAGGGCCACCGTCATCTCTTTAAGTCTCTCCTGGGAGACCAGTAGCCTGTATCCGACGCACCGCAGCCCACTGACTTTACCCTTCACAACCTTATTTTGCCGATACAACACAGAAATTGCATCGAGATTAAATATTTTGTTCATGAAGCGCACGTGAACATCTGTGACAACTGGGCCCACTGTCATCTCATTAAATCCCTCCTGGGAGCCCAGTAGCATCTATCCGACGCACCGCAGCCCACTTACTTTACCCTTCAAATCTTATTTTGCTGATACAACACAGAAATTGCGTCGATATTAAATATTTTGTTCATCCAGCACACGTTCTCATCTGTGACAACTAGGGCCACCGTCATCTCTTTAAATCTCTCCTGGGAGACCAGTAGCCTGTATCCGACGCACCGCAGCCCACTGACTTTACCCTTCACAACCTTTTTTTGCCGATACAACACAGAAATTGCATCGAGATTAAATATTTTGTTCATGAAGCACACGTGCACATCTGTTACAACTGGGCCCACTGTCATCTCTTTAGATCTCTCCTGGGAGCCCAGTAGCATCTATCCGACGCACCACAGCCCACTTACTTTACCCTTCAAATCTTATATTGCTGATACAACACAGAAATTGCATCGAGATTAAATATATTGTTCATGAAGCACACGTGCACATCTGTGACAACTGGGCCCACTGTCATCTCATTAAATCTCTCCTGGGATCCCAGTAGCATCTATCCGACGCACCGCAGCCCACTTACTTTACCCTTCAAATCTTATATTGCCGATACAACACAGAAATTGCATCGAGATTAAATATTTTGTTCATGAAGCACACGTGCACATCTGTGACAACTGGGCCCAACGTCATCTCATTAAAGCTCTCCTGGGAGCCCAGTAGCATCTATCCGACGCACCGCAGCCCACTTACTTTACCCTTCAAATCTCATATTGCCGATACAACACAGAAATTGCATCGAGATTAAATATTTTGTTCATGAAGCACACGTGCACATCCGTGACAACTGGGCCCACTGTCATCTCATTAAATCTCTCCTGGGAGCCCAGTAGCATCTATCCGACGCACCGCAGCCCACTTACTTTACCCTTCAAATCTTATATTGACGATACAACACAGAAATTGCATCGAGATTAAATATTTTGTTCATGAAGCACACCTGCACATCCGTGACAACTGGGCCCACTGTCAACTCATTAAATCTCTCCTGGGAGCCCAGTAGCATCTATCCGACGCACCGCTGCCCACTTACTTTACCCTTCAAATCTTATATTGCCGATACAACACAGAAATTGCATCGAGATTTAATATTTTGTTCATGAAGCACACGTGCACATCTGTTACAACTGGGCCCAACGTCATCTCATTAAAGCTCTCCTGGGAGCCCAGTAGCATCTATCCGACGCACCGCAGCCCACTTACTTTACCCTTCAAATCTTATATTGCCGATACAACACAGAAATTGCATCGAGATTAAATATTTTGTTCATGAAGCACACGTGCACATCCGTGACAACTGGGCCCACTGTCATCTCATTAAATCTCTCCTGGGAGCCCAGTAGCATCTATCCGACGCACCGAAGCCCACTTACATTACCCTTCAAATCTTATATTGCCGATACAACACAGAGATTGCATCGAGATTAAATATTTTGTTCATGAAGCACACGTGCACATCTGTGACAACTGGGCCCAACGTCATCTCATTAAATCTCTCCTGGGAGCCCAGTAGCTTCTATCCGACGCAACGCAGCCCACTTACTTTACCCTTCAAATCTTATGTTGCCGATACAACACAGAAATTGCATCGAGATTAAATATTTTGTTCTTCAAGCACACGATCACATCTGTGACAACTAGGGCCACCGTCATCTCATTAAATCTCTCCTGGGAGAACAGTAGCCTGTATCCGACGCACCGCAGCCCACTTACTTTACCCTTCACAACCTTATTTTGCCGATACAACACAGAAATTGCATCGAGATTAAATATTTTGTTCATGAAGCACACGTGCACATCCGTGACAACTGGGCCCACTGTCATATCATTAAATCTCTCCTGGGAGCCCAGTAGCATCTATCCGACGCACCGCAGCCCATTTACTTTACCCTTCACAACCTTATTTTGCCGATAGAACACAGAAATTGCATCGAGATTAAATATTTTGTTCATGAAGCACACGTGCACATCCGTGACAACTGGGCCCACTGTCATCTCATTAAATCTCTCCTGGGAGCCCAGTAGCATCTATCCGACGCACCGCAGCCCACTTACTTTACCCTTCAAATCTTATATTGCCGATACAACACAGAAATTGCATCGAGATTAAATATTTTGTTCATGAAGCACACGTGCACATCTGTGACAACTGGGCCCAACGTCATCTCATTAAATCTCTCCTGGGAGCCCAGTAGCTTCTATCCGACGCAACGCAGCCCACTTACTTTACCCTTCAAATCTTATATTGCCGATACAACACAGAAATTGCATCGAGATTAAATATTTTGTTCTTCAAGCACACGATCACATCTGTGACAACTAGGGCCACCGTCATCTCATTAAATCTCTCCTGGGAGAACAGTAGCCTGTATCCGACGCACCGCAGCCCACTTACTTTACCCTTCACAACCTTATTTTGCCGATACAACACAGAAATTGCATCGAGATTAAATATTTTGTTCATGAAGCACACGTGCACATCCGTGACAACTGGGCCCACTGTCATCTCATTAAATCTCTCCTGGGAGCCCAGTAGCATCTATCCGACGCACCGCAGCCCACTTACTTTACCCTTCACAACCTTATTTTGCCGATAGAACACAGAAATTGCATCGAGATTAAATATTTTGTTCATGAAGCACACGTGCACATCCGTGACAACTGGGCCCACTGTCATCTCATTAAATCTCTCCTGGGAGCCCAGTAGCATCTATCCGACGCACCGCAGCCCACTTACTTTACCCTTCAAATCTTATATTGCCGATACAACACAGAAATTGCATCGAGATTAAATATTTTGTTCATCAAGCACACGGGCACATCTGTGACAACTGGGCCCAACGTCATCTCATTAAAGCTCTCCTGGGAGCCCAGTAGCATCTATCCGACGCACCGCAGCCCACTTACTTTACCCTTCAAATATTATATTGCCGATACAACACAGAAATTGCATCGAGATTAAATATTTTGTTTATCAAGCACACGTTCTCATCTGTGACAACTAGGGCCACCGTCATCTCTTTAAATCTCTCCTGGGAGACCAGTAGCCTGTATCCGACGCACCGCAGCCCACTGACTTTACCCTTCACAACTTTATTTTGCCGATACAACACAGAAATTGCATCGAGATTAAATATTTTGTTCATCAAGCACACGTGCACATCTGTGACAACTGGGCCCACTGCCATCTCATTAAATCTCTCCTGGGAGCCCAGTAGCATCTATCCGACGCACCGCAGCCCACTTACTTTACCTTCATATCTTATATTGCCGATACAACACAGAAATTGCATCGAGATTAAATATTTTGTTCATCAAGCACACGTTCTCATCTGTGACAACTAGGGCCACCGTCATCTCTTTAAATCTCTCCTGGGAGCCCAGTAGCCTGTATCCGAAGCACCGCAGCCCACTTACTTTACCCTTCACAACCTTATTTTGCCGATACAACACAGCAATTGCATCGAGATTAAATATTTTGTTCATGAAGCACACGTGCACATCCTTGACAACTGGGCCCCTACGTCATCTCATTAAATCTCTACTGGGAGCCCAGTAGCTTCTATCCGACGCACCGCAGCCCACTTACTTTACCCTTCAAATCTTATATTGCCGATACAACACAGAAATTGCATCGAGATTAAATATTTTGTTCTTCAAGCACACGATCAGATCTGTGACAACTAGGGCCACCGTCATCTCCTTAAATCTCTCCTGGGAGACCAGTAGCCTGTATCCGACGCACCGCAGCCCACTTACTTTACCCTTCACAACCTTATTTTGCCGATACAACACAGAAATTGCATCGAGATTAAATATTTTGTTCATGAAGCGCACGTGCACATCCGTGAGAACTTGGCCCACTGTCATCTCATTAAATCTCTCCTGGGAGCCCAGTAGCATCTATCCGACGCACCGCAGTCCACTTACTTTACCCTTCACAACCTTATTTTGCCGATACAACACAGAAATTGCATCGAGATTAAATTTTTTGTTCATGAAGCACACGTGCACATCCGTGACAACTGGACCCACTGTCATCTCATTAAATCTCTCCTGGGAGCCCAGTAGCATCTATCCGACGCACCGCAGCCCACTTACTTTACCCTTCAAATCTTATATTGCCGATACAACACAGAAATTGCATCGAGATTAAATATTTTGTTCATGAAGCACACGTGCACATCTGTGACAACTGGGCCCAACGTCATCTCATTAAAGCTCTCCTGGGAGCCCAGTAGCATCTATCCGACGCACCGCAGCCCACTTACTTTACACTTCAAATCTTATATTGCCGATACAACACAGAAATTGCATCGAGATTAAATATTTGGTTCATCAAGCACACGTTCTCATCTGTGACAACTAGGGCCACCGTCATCTCTTTATATCTCTCCTGGGAGACCAGTAGCCTGTATCCGACGCACCGCAGCCCACTTATTTTACCCTTCCCAACCTTATTTTGCCGATACAACACAGAAATTGCATCTAGATTAAATATTTTGTTCATCAAGCACACGTGCACATCTGTGACAACTGGGCCCACTGTCATCTCATTAAATCTCTCCTGGGAGCCCAGTAGCATCTATCCGACGCACCGCAGCCCACTTACTTTACCTTCATATCTTATATTGCCGATACAACACAGAAATTGCATCGAGATTAAATATTTTGTTCATCAAGCACACGTTCTCATCTGCGACAACTAGGGCCACCGTCATCTCCTTAAATCTCTCCTGGGAGCCCAGTAGCATCTATCCGACGCACCGCAGCCCACTTACTTTACCCTTCACAACCTTATTTTGCCGATACAACACAGAAATTGCATCGAGATTAAATATTTTGTTCATGAAGCACACGTGCACATCCGTGACAACTGGGCCCACTGTCATCTCATTAAATCTCTCCTGGGAGCCCAGTAGCATCTATCTGATGCACCGCAGCCCACTTACTTTACCCTTCAAATCTTATATTGCCGATACAACACAGAAATTGCATCGAGATTAAATATTTTGTTCATGAAGCACACGTGCACATCTGTGACAACTGGGCCCAACGTCATCTCATTAAAGCTCTCCTGGGAGCCCAGTAGCATCTATCCGACGCAACGCAGCCCACTTTCTTTCCCCTTCAAATCCTATATTGCCGATACAACACAGAAAATTCATCGAGATTAAATATTTTGTTCATCACGCACACGTTCTCATCTGTGACAACTAGGGCCACCGTCATCTCTTTAAATCTCTCCTGGGAGACGAGTAGCCTGTATCCGACGCACCGCAGCCCACTGACTTTACCCTTCACAACTTTATTTTGCCGATACAACACAGAAATTGCATCGAGATTAAATATTTTGTTCATCAAGCACACGTGCACATCTGTGACAACTGGGCCCACTGTCATCTCATTAAATCTCTCCTGGGAGCCCAGTAGCATCTATCCGACGCACCGGAGCCCACTTACTTTACCCTTCATATCTTATATTGCCGATACAACACAGAAATTGCATCGAGATTAAATATTTTGTTCATCAAGCACACGTTCTCATCTGTGACAACTAGGGCCACCGTCATCTCTTTAAATCTCTCCTGGGAGACCAGTAGCCTGTATCCGACACACCGCAGCCCACTGACTTTACCCTTCACAACCTTATTTTGCCGATACAACACAGAAATTGCATCGAGATTTAACATTTTGTTCATGAAGCACACGTGCACATCTGTTACAACTGGGCCCACTGTCATCTCATTAAATCTCTCCTGGGAGCCCAGTAGCATCTATCCGACGCACCGCAGCCCACTTACTTTACCCTTCAAATCTTATATTGCTGATACAACACAGAAATTGCATCGAAATTAAATATTTTGTTCATCAAACACACGTTCTCATCTGTGACAACTAGGCCCACCGTCATCTCTTTAAATCTCTCCTGGGAGACCAGTAGCCTGTATCCGACGCACCGCAGCCCACTGACTTTACCCTTCACAACCTTATTTTGCCGATACAACACAGAAATTGCATCGAGATTAAATATTTTGTTCATGAAGCACACGTGCACATCTGTGACAACTGGGCCCAACGTCATTTCATTAAATCTCTCCTGGGAGCCCAGTAGCTTCGATCCGACGCACCGCAGCCCACTTACATTACCCTTCAAATCTTATATTGCCGATACAACACAGATATTGCATCGAGATTAAATATCTTGTTCATCAAGCACACGTTCTCATCTGTGACAACTAGGGCCACTGTCATCTCATTAAATCTCTCCTGGGAGCCCAGTAGCATCTATCCGACGCACCGCAGCCCACTTACTTTACCCTTCAAATCTTATATTGCCGATACAACACAGAAATTGCATCGAGATTAAGTATTTTGTTCTTCAAGCACACGATCACATCTGTGACAACTAGGGCCACCGTCATCTCCTTAAATCTCTCCTGGGAGACCAGTAGCCTGTATCCGACGCACCGCAGCCCACTTACTTTACCCTTCACAACCTTATTTTGCCGATACAACACAGAAATTGCATCGAGATTAAATATTTTGTTCATGAAGAACACGTGCACATCCGTGACAACTGGGCCCACTGTCATCTCGTTAAATCTCTCCTGGGAGCCCAGTAGCATCTATCCGACGCACCGCAGCCCACTTACTTTACCCTTCAAATCTTATATTGCCGATACAACACAGAAATTGCATCGAGATTAAATATTTTGTTCATGAAGCACACGTGCACATCTGTGACAACTGGGCCCAACGTCATCTCATTAAAGCTCTCCTGGGAGCCCAGTAGTATCTATCCGACGCACCGCAGCCCACTTACTTTACCCTTCAAATCTTATACTGCCGATACAACACAGAAATTGCATCGAGATTAAATATTTTGTTCATCACGCACACGTTCTCATCTGTGACAACTAGGGCCACCGTCATCTCTTTAAATCTCTCCTGGGAGACCAGTAGCCTGTATCCGACGCACCGCAGCCCACTGACTTTACCCTTCACAACCTTATTTTGCCGATACAACACAGAAATTGCATCGAGATTAAATATTTTGTTCATCAAGCACACGTGCACATCTGTGACAACTGGGCCCACTGTCATCTCATTAAATCTCTCCTGGGAGCCCAGTAGCATCTATCCGACGCACCGGAGCCCACTTACTTTACCCTTCATATCTTATATTGCCGATACAACACAGAAATTGCATCGAAATTAAATATTTTGTTCATCAAGCACACGTTCTCATCTGTGACAACTAGGGCCACCGTCATCTCTTTAAATCTCTCCTGGGAGACCAGTAGCCTGTATCCGACACACCGCAGCCCACTTCACAACCTTATTTTGCCGATACAACACAGAAATTGCATCGAGATTAAACATTTAGTTCATGAAGCACACGTGCACATCTGTTACAACTGGGCCCACTGTCATCTCATTAAATCTCTCCTGGGAGCCCAGTAGCATCTATCCGACGCACCGCAGCCCACTTACTTTACCCTTCAAATCTTATATTGCTGATACAACACAGAAATTGCATCGAGATTAAATATTTTGTTCATCAAGCACACGTTCTCATCTGTGACAACTAGGGCCACCGTCATCTCTTTAAGTCTCTCCTGGGAGACCAGTAGCCTGTATCCGACGCACCGCAGCCCACTGACTTTACCCTTCACAACCTTATTTTGCCGATACAACACAGAAATTGCATCGAGATTAAATATTTTGTTCATGAAGCACACGTGCACATCTGTGACAACTGGGCCCAACGTCATCTCATTAAATCTCTCCTGCGAGCCCAGTAGCTTCTATCCGACGCACCGCAGCCCACTTACTTTACCCTTCAAATCTTATATTGCCGATACAACACAGATATTGCATCGAGATTAAATATCTTGTTCATTAAGCACACGTTCTCATCTGTGACCACTAGGGCCACCGTCATCTCTTTAAATCTCTCTTGGGAGCCCAGTAGCATCTATCCGACGCACCGCAGCCCACTTACTTTACCCTTCAAATCTTATATTGCCGATACAACACAGAAATTGCATCGAGATTAAATATTTTGCTCATGAAGCACACGTGCACATCCGTGACAACTGGGCCCACTGTCACCTCATTAAATCTCTCCTGGGAGCCCAGTAGCATCTATCCGACGCACCGCAGCCCACTTACTTTACCCTTCAAATCTTATATTGCCGATTCAACACAGAAATTGCATCGAGATTAAATATTTTGTTCATGAAGCACACGTGCACATCTGTGACCACTGGGCCCAACGTCATCTCATTAAAGCTCTCCTGGGAGCCCAGTAGCATCTATCCGACGCACCGCAGCCCACTTACTTTACCCTTCAAATCTTATATTGCCGATACAACACAGAAATTGCATCGAGATTAAATATTTTGTTCATGAAGCACACGTGCACATCCGTGACAACTGGGCCCACTGTCATCTCATTAAATCTCTCCTGGGAGCCCAGTAGCATCTATCCGACGCACCGCAGCCCACTTACTTTACCCTTCAAATCTTATATTGCCGATACAACACAGAAATTGCATCGAGATTAAATATTTTGTTCATGAAGCACACGTGCACATCTGTGACAACTGGGCCCAACGTCATCTCATTAAATCTCTCCTGGGAGCCCAGTAGCTTCTATCCGACGCACCGTAGCCCACTTACTTTACCCTTCAAATCTTGTATTGCCGATACAACACAGAAATTGCATCGAGATTAAATATTTTGTTCTTCAAGCACACGATCACATCTGTGACAACTAGGGCCACCGTCATCTCATTAAATCTCTCCTGGGAGACCAGTAGCCTGTATCCGACGCACCGCAGCCCACTTACTTTACCCTTCACAACCTTATTTTGCCGATACAACACAGAAATTGCATCGAGATTAAATATTTTGTTCATGAAGCACACGTGCACATCCGTGACAACTGGGCCCACTGTCATCTCATTAAATCTCTCCTGGGAGCCCAGTAGCATCTATCCGACGCACCGCAGCCCACTTACTTTACCCTTCACAACCTTATTTTGCCGATACAACACAGAAATTGCATCGAGATTAAATATTTTGATCATGAAGCACACGTGCACATCCGTGACAACTGGACCCACTGTCATCTCATTAAATCTCTCCTGGGAGCCCCGTAGCATCTATCCGACGCACCGCAGCCCACTTACTTTACCCTTCAAATCTTATATTGCCGATACAACACAGAAATTGCATCGAGATTAAATATTTTGTTCATGAAGCACACGTGCACATCTGTGACAACTGGGCCCAACGTCATCTCATTAAAGCTCTCCTGGGAGCCCAGTAGCATCTATCCGACGCACCGCAGCCCACTTACTTTACACTTCAAATCTTATATTGCCGATACAACACAGAAATTGCATCGAGATTAAATATTTGGTTCATCAAGCACACGTTCTCATCTGTGACAACTAGGGCCACCGTCATCTCTTTAAATCTCTCCTGGGAGACCAGTAGCCTGTATCCGACGCACCGCAGCCCACTGACTTTACCCTTCACTACTCTATTTTGCCGATACAACACAGAAATTGCATCGAGATTAAATATTTTGTTCATCAAGCACACGTGCACATCTGTGACAACTGGGCCCACTGTCATCTCATTAAATCTCTCCTGGGAGCCCAGTAGCATCTATCCGACGCACCGCAGCCCACTTACTTTACCTTCATATCTTAAATTGCCGATACAACACAGAAATTGCATCGAGATTAAATATTTTGTTCATCAAGCACACGATCTCATCTGTGACAACTAGGGCCACCGTCATCTCTTTAAATCTCTCCTGGGAGCCCAGTAGCCTGTATCCGACGCACCGCAGCCCACTTATTTTACCCTTCACAACCTTATTTTGCCGATACAACACAGAAATTGCATCGAGATTAAATATTTTGTTCATGAAGCACACGTGCACATCCGTGACAACTGGGCCCCTACGTCATCTCATTAAATCTCTCCTGGGAGCCCAGTAGCTTCTATCAGACGCACCGCAGCCCACTTACTTTACCCTTCAAATCTTATATTGCCGATACAACACAGAAATTGCATCGAGATTAAATATTTTGTTCTTCAAGCACACGATCACATCTGTGACAACTAGGGCCACCGTCATCTCCTTAAATCTCTCCTGGGAGCCCAGTAGCATCTATCCGACGCACCGCAGCCCACTTACTTTACCCTTCACAAACTTATTTTGCCGATACAACACAGAAATTGCATCGAGATTAAATATTTTGTTCATGAAGCACACGTGCACATCCGTGACAACTGGGCCCACTGTCATCTCATTAAATCTCTCCTGGGAGCCCAGTAGCATCTATCTGACGCACCGCAGCCCACTTACTTTACCCGTCAAATCTTATATTGCCGATACAACACAGAAATTGCATCGAGATTAAATATTTTGTTCATGAAGCACACGTGCACATCTGTGACAACTGGGCCCAACGTCATCTCATTAAAGCTCTCCTGGGAGCCCAGTAGCATCTATCCGACGCACCGCAGCCCACTTTCTTTCCCCTTCAAATCTTATATTGCCGATACAACACAGAAATTTCATCGAGATTAAATATTTTGTTCATCACGCACACGTTCTCATCTGTGACAACTAGGGCCACCGTCATCTCTTTAAATCTCTCCTGGGATACCAGTAGCCTGTATCCGACGCACCGCAGCCCACTGACTTTACCCTTCACAACTTTATTTTGCCGATACAACACAGAAATTGCATCGAGATTAAATATTTTGTTCATCAAGCACACGTGCAGATCTGTGACAACTGGGCCCACTGTCATCTCATTAAATCTCTCCTGGGAGCCCAGTAGCATCTATCCGACGCACCGGAGCCCACTTACTTTACCCTTCATATCTTATATTGCCGATACAACACAGAAATTGCATCGAGATTAAATATTTTATTCATCAAGCACACGTTCTCATCTGTGACAACTAGGGCCACCGTCATCTCTTTAAATCTCTCCTGGGAGACCAGTAGCCTGTATCCGACACACCGCAGCCCACTGACTTTACCCTTCACAACCTTATTTTGCCGATACAACACAGAAATTGCATCGAGATTAAACATTTTGTTCATGAAGCACACGTGCACATCTGTTACAACTGGGCCCACTGTCATCTCATTAAATCTCTCCTGGGAGCCCAGTAGCATCTATCCGACGCACCGCAGCCCACTTACTTTACCCTTCAAATCTTATATTGCTGATACAACACAGAAATTGCATCGAGATTAAATATTTTGTTCATCAAGCACACGTTCTCATCTGTGACAACTAGGGCCACCGTCATCTCTTTAAATCTCTCCTGGGAGACCAGTAGCCTGTATCCGACGCACCGCAGCCCACTGACTGTACCCTTCACAACCTTATTTTGCCGATACAACACAGAAATTGCATCGAGATTAAATATTTTGTTCATGAAGCACACATGCACATCTGTGACAACTGGGCCCCTACGTCATCTCATTAAATCTCTCCTGGGAGCCCAGTAGCTTCTATCCGACGCACCGCAGCCCACTTACTTTACCCTTCAAATCTTATATTGCCGATACAACACAGATATTGCATCGAGATTAAATATCTTGTTCATCAAGCACACGTTCTCATCTGTGACAACTAGGGCCACTGTCATCTCATTAAATCTCTCCTGGGAGCCCAGTAGCATCTATCCGACGCACCGCAGCCCACTTACTTTACCCTTCACAACCTTATTTTGCCGATACAACACAGAAATTGCATCGAGATTAAATATTTTGTTCATGAAGCACACATGCACATCCGTGACAACTGGGCCTACGTCATCTCATTAAATCTCTCCTGGGAGCCCAGTAGCTTCTATCCGACGCACCGCAGCCCACTTACTTTACCCTTCAAATCTTATATTGCCGATACAACACAGAAATTGCATCGAGATTAAATATTTTGTTCTTCAAGCACACGATCACATCTGTGACAACTAGGGCCACCGTCATCTCCTTAAATCTCTCCTGGGAGACCAGTAGCCTGTATCCGACACACCGCAGCCCACTTCACAACCTTATTTTGCCGATACAACACAGAAATTGCATCGAGATTAAACATTTTGTTCATGAAGCACACGTGCACATCTGTTACAACTGGGCCCACTGTCATCTCATTAAATCTCTCCTGGGAGCCCAGTAGCATCTATCCGACGCACCGCAGCCCACTTACTTTACCCTTCAAATCTTATATTGCTGATACAACACAGAAATTGCATCGAGATTAAATATTTTGTTCATCAAGCACACGTTCTCATCTGTGACAACTAGGGCCACCGTCATCTCTTTAAGTCTCTCCTGGGAGACCAGTAGCCTGTATCCGACGCACCGCAGCCCACTGACTTTACCCTTCACAACCTTATTTTGCCGATACAACACAGAAATTGCATCGAGATTAAATATTTTGTTCATGAAGCGCACGTGAACATCTGTGACAACTGGGCCCACTGTCATCTCATTAAATCCCTCCTGGGAGCCCAGTAGCATCTATCCGACGCACCGCAGCCCACTTACTTTACCCTTCAAATCTTATTTTGCTGATACAACACAGAAATTGCATCGATATTAAATATTTTGTTCATCAAGCACACGTTCTCATCTGTGACAACTAGGGCCACCGTCATCTCTTTAAATCTCTCCTGGGAGACCAGTAGCCTGTATCCGACGCACCGCAGCCCACTGACTTTACCCTTCACAACCTTATTTTGCCGATACAACACAGAAATTGCATCGAGATTAAATATTTTGTTCATGAAGCACACGTGCACATCTGTTACAACTGGGCCCACTGTCATCTCATTAAATCTCTCCTGGGAGCCCAGTATCATCTATCCGACGCACCACAGCCCACTTACTTTACCCTTCAAATCTTATATTGCTGATACAACACAGAAATTGCATCGAGATTAAATATTTTGTTCATCAAGCACACGTTCTCGTCTGTGACAACTAGGGCCACCGTCATCTCTTTAAATCTCTCCTGGGAGACCAGTAGCCTGTATCCGACGCACCGCAGCCCACTGACTTTACCCTTCACAACCTTATTTTGCCGATACAACACAGAAATTGCATCGAGATTAAATATTTTGTTCATCAAGCACACGTTCGCATCTGTGACAACTAGGGCCACCGTCATCTCTTTAAATCTCTCCTGTGAGCCCAGTAGCCTGTATCCGACGCACCGCAGCCCACTTACTTTACCCTTCACAACCTTATTTTGCCGATACAACACAGAAATTGCATCGAGATTAAATATTTTGTTCATGAAGCACACGTGCACATCTGTGACAACTGGGCCCCTACGTCATCTCATTAAATCTCTCCTGGGAGCCCAGTAGCTTCTATCCGACGCACCGCAGCCCACTTACTTTACCCTTCAAATCTTATATTGCCGATACAACACAGAAATTGCATCGAGATTAAATATTTTGTTCATGAAGCACACGTGCACATCCGTGACAACTCGGCCCACTGTCATCTCATTAAATCTCTCCTGGGAGCCCAGTAGCATCTATCCGACGCACCGCAGCCCACTTACTTTACCCTTCAAATCTTATATTGCCGATACAACACAGAAATTGCATCGAGATTAAATATTTTGTTCTTCAAGCACACGATCACATCTGTGACAACTAGGGCCACCGTCATCTCTTTAAATCTCTCCTGGGAGACCAGTAGCCTGTATCCGACGCACCGCAGCCCACTGACTTTACCCTTCACAACTTTATTTTGCCGATCAACACAGAAATTGCATCGAGATTAAATATTTTGTTCATCAAGCACACGTGCACATCTGTGACAACTGGGCCCACTGTCATCTCATTAAATCTCTCCTGGGAGCCCAGTAGCATCTATCCGACGCACCGCAGCCCACTTACTTTACCTTCATATCTTAAATTGCCGATACAACACAGAAATTGCATCGAGATTAAATATTTTGTTCATCAAGCACACGTTCTCATCTGTGACAACTAGGGCCACCGTCATCTCTTTAAATCTCTCCTGGGAGCCCAGTAGCATCTATCCGACGCACCGCAGCCCACTTACTTTACCTTCATATCTTAAATTGCCGATACAACACAGAAATTGCATCGAGATTAAATATTTTGTTCATCAAGCACACGATCTCATCTGTGACAACTAGGGCCACCGTCATCTCTTTAAATCTCTCCTGGGAGCCCAGTAGCCTGTATCCGACGCACCGCAGCCCACTTATTTTACCCTTCACAACCTTATTTTGCCGATACAACACAGAAATTGCATCGAGATTAAATATTTTGTTCATGAAGCACACGTGCACATCCGTGACAACTGGGCCCCTACGTCATCTCATTAAATCTCTCCTGGGAGCCCAGTAGCTTCTATCCGACGCACCGCAGCCCACTTACTTTACCCTTCAAATCTTATATTGCCGATACAACACAGAAATTGCATCGAGATTAAATATTTTGTTCTTCAAGCACACGATCACATCTGTGACAACTAGGGCCACCGTCATCTCCTTAAATCTCTCCTGGGAGCCCAGTAGCATCTATCCGACGCACCGCAGCCCACTTACTTTACCCTTCACAACCTTATTTTGCCGATACAACACAGAAATTGCATCGAGATTAAATATTTTGTTCATGAAGCACACGTGCACATCCGTGACAACTGGGCCCACTGTCATCTCATTAAATCTCTCCTGGGAGCCCAGTAGCATCTATCTGACGCACCGCAGCCCACTTACTTTACCCTTCAAATCTTATATTGCCGATACAACACAGGAATTGCATCGAGATTAAATATTTTGTTCATGAAGCACACGTGCACATCTGTGACAACTGGGCCCAACGTCAGCTCATTAAAGCTCTCCTGGGAGCCCTGTAGCATCTATCCGACGCACCGCAGCCCACTTTCTTTCCCCTTCAAATCTTATATTGCCGATACAACACAGAAATTTCATCGAGATTAAATATTTTGTTCATCACGCACACGTTCTCATCTGTGACAACTAGGGCCACCGTCATCTCTTTAAATCTCTCCTGGGAGACCAGTAGCCTGTATCCGACGCACCGCAGCCCACTGACTTTACCCTTCACAACTTTATTTTGCCGATACAACACAGAAATTGCATCGAGATTAAATATTTTGTTCATCAAGCACACGTGCAGATCTGTGACAACTGGGCCCACTGTCATCTCATTAAATCTCTCCTGGGAGCCCAGTAGCATCTATCCGACGCACCGGAGCCCACTTACTTTACCCTTCATATCTTATATTGCCGATACAACACAGAAATTGCATCGAGATTAAATATTTTGTTCATCAAGCACACGTTCTCATCTGTGACAACTAGGGCCACAGTCATCTCTTTAAATCTCTCCTGGGAGACCAGTAGCCTGTATCCGACACACCGCAGCCCACTGACTTTACCCTTCACAACCTTATTTTGCCGATACAACACAGAAATTGCATCGAGATTAAACATTTTGTTCATGAGGCACACGTGCACATCTGTTACAACTGGGCCCACTGTCATCTCATTAAATCTATCCTGGGAGCCCAGTAGCGTCTATCCGACGCACCGCAGCCCACTTACTTTACCCTTCAAATCTTATATTGCTGATACAACACAGAAATTGCATCGAGATTAAATATTTTGTTCATCAAGCACACGTTCTCATCTGTGACAACTAGGGCCACCGTCATCTCTTTAAATCTCTCCTGGGAGACCAGTAGCCTGTATCCGACGCACCGCAGCCCACTGACTTTACCCTTCACAACCTTATTTTGCCGATACAACACAGAAATTGCATCGAGATTAAATATTTTGTTCATGAAGCACACGTGCACATCTGTGACAACTGGGCCCAACGTCATCTCATTAAATCTCTCCTGGGAGCCCAGTAGCTTCTATCCGACGCACCGCAGCCCACTTACTTTACCCTTCAAATCTTATATTGCCGATACAACACAGATATTGCATCGAGATTAAATATCTTGTTCATCAAGCACACGTTCTCATCTGTGACAACTAGGGCCACTGTCATCTCATTAAATCTCTCCTGGGAGCCCAGTAGCATCTATCCGACGCACCGCAGCCCACTTACTTTACCCTTCACAACCTTATTTTGCCGATACAACACAGAAATTGCATCGAGATTAAATATTTTGTTCATGAAGCACACATGCACATCCGTGACAACTGGGCCCCTACGTCATCTCATTAAATCTCTCCTGGGAGCCCAGTAGCTTCTATCCGACGCACCGCAGCCCACTTACTTTACCCTTCAAATCTTATATTGCCGATACAACACAGAAATTGCATCGAGATTAAATATTTTGTTCTTCAAGCACACGATCACATCTGTGACAACTAGGGCCACCGTCATCTCCTTAAATCTCTCCTGGGAGACCAGTAGCCTGTATCCGACGCACCGCAGCCCACTTACTTTACCCTTCACAACCTTATTTTGCCGATACAACACAGAAATTGCATCGAGATTAAATATTATGTTCATGAAGCACACGTGCACATCCGTGACAACTGGGCCCACTGTCATATCGTTAAATCTCTCCTGGGAGCCCAGTAGCATCTATCCGACGCACCGCAGCCCACTTACTTTACCCTTCAAATCTTATATTTCCGATACAACACAGAAATTGCATCGAAATTAAATATTTTGTTCATCAAGCACACGTTCTCATCTGTGACAACTAGGGCCACCGTCATCTCTTTAAATCTCTCCTGGGAGCCCAGTAGCATCTATCCGACACACCGCAGCCCACTTCACAACCTTATTTTGCCGATACAACACAGAAATTGCATCGAGATTAAACATTTTGTTCATGAAGCACACGTGCACATCTGTTACAACTGGGCCCACTGTCATCTCATTAAATCTCTCCTGGGAGCCCAGTAGCATCTATCCGACGCACCGCAGCCCACTTACTTTACCCTTCAAATCTTATATTGCTGATACAACACAGAAATTGCATCGAGATTAAATATTTTGTTCATCAAGCACACGTTCTCATCTGTGACAACTAGGGCCACCGTCATCTCTTTAAGTCTCTCCTGGGAGACCAGTAGCCTGTATCCGACGCACCGCAGCCCACTGACTTTACCCTTCACAACCTTATTTTGCCGATACAACACAGAAATTGCATCGAGATTAAATATTTTGTTCATGAAGCGCACGTGAACATCTGTGACAACTGGGCCCACTGTCATCTCATTAAATCCCTCCTGGGAGCCCAGTAGCATCTATCCGACGCACCGCAGCCCACTTACTTTACCCTTCAAATCTTATTTTGCTGATACAACACAGAAATTGCATCGATATTAAATATTTTGTTCATCAAGCACACGTTCTCATCTGTGACAACTAGGGCCACCGTCATCTCTTTAAATCTCTCCTGGGAGACCAGTAGCCTGTATCCGACGCACCGCAGCCCACTGACTTTACCCTTCACAACCTTATTTTGCCGATACAACACAGAAATTGCATCGTGATTAAATATTTTGTTCATGAAGCACACGTGCACATCTGTTACAACTGGGCCCACTGTCATCTCATTAAATCTCTCCTGGGAGCCCAGTAGCATCTATCCGACGCACCACAGCCCACTTACTTTACCCTTCAAATCTTATATTGCTGATACAACACAGAAATTGCATCGAGATTAAATATTTTGTTCATCAAGCACACGTTCTCGTCTGTGACAACTAGGGCCACCGTCATCTCTTTAAATCTCTCCTGGGAGACCAGTAGCCTGTATCCGACGCACCGCAGCCCACTGACTTTACCCTTCACAACCTTATTTTGCCGATACAACACAGAAATTGCATCGAGATTAAATATTTTGTTCATGAAGCACACGTGCACATCCGTGACAACTGGGCCCACTGTCATCTCATTAAATCTCTCCTGGGAGCCCAGTAGCATCTATCCGACGCACCGCAGCCCACTTACTTTACCCTTCAAATCTTATATTGCCGATACAACACAGAAATTGCATCGATATTAAATATTTTGTTCATGAAGCACACGTGCACATCTGTGACAACTGGGCCCAACGTCATCTCATTAAAGCTCTCCTGGGAGCCCAGTAGCATCCATCCGACGCACCGCAGCCCACTTACTTTACCCTTCAAATCTTATATTGCCGATACAGCACAGAAATTGCATCGAGATTAAATATTTTGTTCATCAAGCACACGTTCTCATCTGTGACAACTAGGGCCACCGTCATCTCTTTAAATCTCTCCTGGGAGACCAGTAGCCTGTATCCGACGCACCGCAGCCCACTGACTTTACCCTTCACAACTTTATTTTGCCGATACATCACAGAAATTGCATCGAGATTAAATATTTTGTTCATCAAGCATACGTGCACATCTGTGACAACTGGGCCCACTGTCATCTCATTAAATCTCTCCTGGGAGCCCAGTAGCATCTATCCGACGCACCGCAGCCCACTTACTTTACCTTCATATCTTATATTGCCGATACAACACAGAAATTGCATCGAGATTAAATATTTTGTTCATCAAGCACACGTGCACATCTGTGACAACTAGGGCCACCGTCATCTCTTTAAATCTCTCCTGGGAGACCAGTAGCCTGTATCCGACGCACCGCAGCCCACTGACTTTACCATTCACAACTTTATTTTGCCGATACATCACAGAAATTGCATCGAGATTAAATATTTTGTTCATCAAGCATACGTGCACATCTGTGACAACTGGGCCCACTGTCATCTCATTAAATCTCTCCTGGGAGCCCAGTAGCATCTATCCGACGCACCGCAGCCCACTTACTTTGCCTTCATATCTTATATTGCCGATACAACACAGAAATTGCATCGAGATTAAATATTTTGTTCATCAAGCACACGATCTCATCTGTGACAACTAGGGCCACCGTCATCTCTTTAAATCTCTCCTGGGAGACCAGTAGCGTGTATCCGACACACCGCAGCCCACTTCACAACCTTATTTTGCCGATACAACACAGAAATTGCATCGAGATTAAATATTTTGTTCTTGAAGCACACGTGCACATCTGTTACAACTGGGCCCACTGTCATCTCATTAAATCTCTCCTGGGAGCCTAGTAGCATCTATCCGACGCACCGCAGCGCACTTACTTTACCCTTCAAATCTTATATTGCTGATACAACACAGAAATTGCATCGAGATTAAATATTTTGTTCATCAAGCACACGTTCTCATCTGTGACAACTAGGGCCACCGTCATCTCTTTAAGTCTCTCCTGGGAGACCAGTAGCCTGTATCCGACGCACCGCAGCCCACTGACTTTACCCTTCACAACCTTATTTTGCCGATACAACACAGAAATTGCATCGAGATTAAATATTTTGTTCATGAAGCGCACGTGAACATCTGTGACAACTGGGCCCACTGTCATCTCATTAAATCCCTCCTGGGAGCCCAGTAGCATCTATCCGACGCACCGCAGCCCACTTACTTTACCCTTCAAATCTTATATTGCCGATACAACACAGAAATTGCATCGAGATTAAATATTTTGTTCATGAAGCGCACGTGAACATCTGTGACAACTGGGCCCACTGTCATCTCATTAAATCCCTCCTGGGAGCCCAGTAGCATCTATCCGACGCACCGCAGCCCACTTACTTTTCCTTCATATCTTATATTGCCGATACAACACAGAAATTGCATCGAGATTAAATATTTTGTTCATCAAGCACACGTGCACATCTGTGACAACTAGGGCCACCGTCATCTCTTTAAATCTCTCCTGGGAGACCAGTAGCCTGTATCCGACGCACCGCAGCCCACTGACTTTACCCTTCACAACTTTAATTTGCCGATACATCACAGAAATTGCATCGAGATTAAATATTTTGTTCATCAAGCATACGTGCACATCTGTGACAACTGGGCCCACTGTCATCTCATTAAATCTCTCCTGGGAGCCCAGTAGCATCTATCCGACGCACCGCAGCCCACTTACTTTGCCTTCATATCTTATATTGCCGGTACAACACAGAAATTGCATCGAGATTAAATATTTTGTTCATCAAGCACACGTTCTCATCTGTGACAACTAGGGCCACCGTCATCTCTTTAAATCTCTCCTGGGAGACCAGTAGCCTGTATCCGACACACCGCAGCCCACTTCACAACCTTATTTTGCCGATACAACACAGAAATTGCATCGAGATTAAACATTTTGTTCATGAAGCACACGTGCACATCTGTTACAACCGGGCCCACTGTCATCTCATTAAATCTCTCCTGGGAGCCCAGTAGCATCTATCGGACGCACCGCAGCCCACTTACTTTACCCTTCAAATCTTATATTGCTGATTCAACACAGAAATTGCATCGAGATTAAATATTTTGTTCATCAAGCACACGTTCTCATCTGTGACAACTAGGGCCACCGTCATCTCTTTAAGTCTCTCCTGGGAGACCAGTAGCCTGTATCCGACGCACCGCAGCCCACTGACTTTACCCTTCACAAACTTATTTTGCCGATACAACACAGAAATTGCATCGAGATTAAATATTTTGTCCATGAAGCGCACGTGAACATCTGTGACAACTGGGCCCACTGTCATCTCATTAAATCCCTCCTGGGAGCCCAGTAGCATCTATCCGACGCACCGCAGCCCACTTACTTTACCCTTCAAATCTTATTTTGCTGATACAACACAGAAATTGCATCGATATTAAATATTTTGTTCATCAAGCACACGTTCTCATCTGTGACAACTAGGGCCACCGTCATCTCTTTAAATCTCACTTGGGAGACCAGTAGCCTGTATCCGACGCACCGCAGCCCACTGACTTTACCCTTCACAACCTTATTTTGCCGATACAACACAGAAATTGCATCGAGATTAAATATTTTGTTCATGAAGCACACGTGCACATCCGTGACAACTGGGCCCACTGTCATCTCATTAAATCTCTCCTGGGAGCCCAGTAGCATCTATCCGACGCACCGCAGCCCATTTACTTTACACTTCAAATCTTATATTGCCGATACAACACAGAAATTGCATCGAGATTAAATATTTTGTTCATGAAGCACACGTGCACATCTGTGACAACTGGGCCCAACGTCATCTCATTAAAGCTCTCCTGGGAGCCCAGTAGCATCTATCCGACGCACCGCAGCCCACTTACTTTACCCTTCAAATCTTATATTGCCGATACAACACAGAAATTGCATCGAGATTAAATATTTTGTTCATCAAGCACACGTTCTCATCTGTGACAACTAGGGCCACCGTCATCTCTTTAAATCTCTCCTGGGAGACCAGTAGCCTGTATCCGACGCACCGCAACCCACTGACTTTACCCTTCACAACTTTATTTTGCCGATACAACACAGAAATTGCATCGAGATTAAATATTTTGTTCATCAAGCACACGTGCACATCTGTGACAACTGGGCCCACTGTCATCTCATTAAATCTCTCCTGGGAGCCCAGTAGCATCTATCCGACGCACCGCAGCCCACTTACTTTACCTTCATATCTTATATTGCCGATACAACACAGAAATTGCATCGAGATTAAATATTTTGTTCATCAAGCACACGTTCGCATCTGTGACAACTAGGGCCACCGTCATCTCTTTAAATCTCTCCTGTGAGCCCAGTAGCCTGTATCCGAGGCACCGCAGCCCACTTACTTTACCCTTCACAACCTTATTTTGCCGATACAACACAGAAATTGCATCGAGATTAAATATTTTGTTCATGAAGCACACGTGCACATCCGTGACAACTGGGCCCCTACGTCATCTCATTAAATCTCTCCTGGGAGCCCAGTAGCTTCTATCCGACGCACCGCAGCCCACTTACTTTACCCTTCAAATCTTATATTGCCGATACAACACAGAAATTGCATCGAGATTAAATATTTTGTTCTTCAAGCACACGATCACATCTGTGAAAACTAGGGCCACCGTCATCTCTTTAAATCTCTCCTGGGAGACCAGTAGCCTGTATCCGACGCACCGCAGCCCACTTACTTTACCCTTCACAACCTTATTTTGCCGATACAACACAGAAATTGCATCGAGATTAAATATTTTGTTCATGAAGCACACGTGCACATCCGTGACAACTGGGCCCACTGTCATCTCATTAAATCTCTCCTGGGAGCCCAGTAGCATCTATCCGACGCACCGCAGCCCACTTACTGTACCCTTCAAATCTTATATTGCCGATACAACACAGAAATTGCATCGAGATTAAATATTTTGTTCATGAAGCACACGTGCACATCTGTGACAACTGGGCCCAACGTCATCTCATTAAAGCTCTCCTGGGAGCCCAGTAGCATCTATCCGACGCACCGCAGCCCACTTACTTTACCCTTCAAATCTTATATTGCCGATACAACACAGAAATTGCATCGAGATTAATTATTTTCTTCGTCACGCACACGTTCTCATCTGTGACAACTAGGGCCACCGTCATCTCTTTAAATCTCTCCTGGGAGACCGGTAGCCTGTATCCGACGCACCGCAGACACTGACTTTACCCTTCACAACTTTATTTTGCCGATACAACACAGAAATTGCATCGAGATTAAATATTTTGTTCATCAAGCACACGTGCACATCTGTTACAACTGGGCCCACTGTCATCTCATTAAATCTCTCCTGGGAGCCCAGTAGCATCTATCCGACGCACCGCAGCCCACTTACTTTACCCTTCAAATCTTATATTGCTGATACAACACAGAAATTGCATCGAGATTAAATATTTTGTTCATCAAGCACACGTTCTCATCTGTGACAACTAGGGCCACCGTCATCTCTTTAAATCTCTCCTGGGAGACCAGTAGCCTGTATCCGACGCACGGCAGCCCACTGACCTCACCCTTCACAACCTTATTTTGCCGATACAACACAGTAATTGCATCGAGATTAAATATTTTGTTCATGAAGCACACGTTAACATCTGTGACAACTGGGCCCACTGTCATCTCATTAAATCCCTCCTGGGAGCCCAGTAGCATCTATCCGACGCACCGCAGCCCACTTACTTTACCCTTCAAATCTTATATTGCTGATACAACACAGAAATTGCATCGATATTAAATATTTTGTTCATCAAGCACACGTTCTCATCTGTGACAACTAGGGCCACCGTCATCTCTTTAAATCTCTCCTGGGAGACCAGTAGCCTGTATCCGACGCACCGCAGCCCACTGACTTAACCCTTCACAACCTTATTTTGCCGATACAACACAGAAATTGCATCGAGATTAAATATTTTGTTCATGAAGCACACGTGCACATCTGTGACAAATGGGCCCAACGTCATCTCATTAAATCTCTCCTGGGAGCCCAGTAGCATCTATCCGACGCACCACAGCCAACTTACTTTACCCTTCAAATCTTATATTGCCGATACAACACAGAAATTGCATCGAGATTAAATATTTTGCTCATCAAGGACACGTTCTCATCTGTGACAATTAGGGCCACCGTCATCTCTTTAAATCTCTCCTGGGAGACCAGTAGCATCTATCCGACGCACCGCAGACCACTTACTTTACCCTTCAAATCTTATATTGCCGAGACAACACAGAAATTGCATCGGGATTAAATATTTTGTTCATGAAGCACACGTGCACATCTGTGACAACTGGGCCCAACGTCATCTCATTAAATCTCTCCTGGGAGCCCAGTAGCATCTATCCGACGCACCGCAGCCCATTTACTTTACCCTTCAAATCTTATATTGCCGATACAACACAGAAATTGCATCGAGATTAAATATTTTGTTCATCAAGCACACGTTCTCATCTGTGACAACTAGGGCCACCGTCATCTCTTTAAATCTCTCCTGGGAGACCAGTAGCGTGTATCCGACGCACCGCAGCCCACTGACTTTACCCTTCACACCCTTATTTTGCCGATACAACACAGAAATTGCATCGAGATTAAATATTTTGTTCATCAAGCACACGTGCACATCTGTGACAACTGGGCCCCCTGTCATCTCATTAAATCTCTCCTGGGAGCCCAGTAGCATCCATCCGACGCACCGCAGCCCACTTACTTTACCCTTCAAATCTTATATTGCCGATACAACACAGAAATTGCATCGAGATTAAATATTTTGTTCATGAAGCACACGTGCACATCTGTGACAACTGGGCCCAACGTCATCTCATTAAAGCTCTCCTGGGAGCCCAGTAGCATCTATCCGACGCACCGCAGCCCACTTACTTTACCCTTCAAATCTTATATTGCCGATACAACACAGAAATTGCATCGAGATTAAATATTTTGACCATGAAGCACACGTGCACATCCGTGACAACTGGGCCCACTGTCATCTCATTAAATCCCCCCTGGGAGCCCAGTAGCATCTATCCGACGCACCGCAGCCCACTTACTTTACCCTTCAAATCTTATATTGCCGATACAACACAGAAATTGCATCGAGATTAAATATTTTGTTCATGAAGCACACGTGCACATCTGTGACAACTGGGCCCACTGTCATCTCATTAAATCTCTCCTGGGAGCCCAGTAGCATCTATCCGACGCACCGCAGCCCACTTACTTTACCCTTCAAATCTTATATTGCCGATACAACACAGAAATTGCATCGAGATTAAATATTTTGTTCTTCAAGCACACGATCACATCTGTGACAACTAGGGCCACCGTCATCTCATTAAATCTCTCCTGGGAGACCAGTAGCCTGTATCCGACGCACCACAGCCCACTTACTTTACCCTTAACAACCTTATTTTGCCGATACAACACAGAAATTGCATCGAGATTAAATATTTGTTCATGAAGCACACGTGCACATCCGTGACAACTGGGCCCACTGTCATCTCATTAAATCTCTCCTGGGAGCCCAGTAGCATCTATCCGACGCACCGCAGCCCACTTACTTTACCCTTCAAATCTTATATTGCCGATACAACACAGAAATTGCATCGAGATTAAATATTTTGTTCATGAAGCACACGTGCACATCTGTGACAACTGTGCCCAACGTCATCTCATTAAAGCTCTCCTGGGAGCCCAGTAGCATCTATCCGACGCACCGCAGCCCACTTACTTTATCCTTCAAATCTTATATTGCCGATACAACACAGAAATTGCATCGAGATTAAATATTTTGTTCATCAAGCACACGTTCTCATCTGTGACAACTAGGGCCACCTTCATCTCTTTAAATCTCTCCTGGGAGACCAGTAGCCTGTATCCGACGCACCGCAACCCACTGACTTTACCCTTCACAACTTTATTTTGCCGATACAACACAGAAATTGCATCGAGATTAAATATTTTGTTCATCAAGCACACGTGCACATCTGTGACAACTGGGCCCACTGTCATCTCATTAAATCTCTCCTGGGAGCCCAGTAGCATCTATCCGCCGCACCGCAGCCCACTTACTTTACCTTCATATCTTATATTGCCGATACAACACAGAAATTGCATCGAGATTAAATATTTTGTTCATCAAGCACACGTTCGCATCTGTGACAACTAGGGCCACAGTCATCTCTTTAAATCTCTCCTGTGAGCCCAGTAGCCTGTATCCGACGCACCGCAGCCCACTTACTTTACCCTTCACAACCTTATTTTGCCGATACAACACAGAAATTGCATCGAGATTAAATATTTTGTTCATGAAGCACACGTGCACATCCGTGACAACTGGGCCCCTACGTCATCTCATTAAATCTCTCCTGGGAGCCCAGTAGCTTCTATCCGACGCACCGCAGCCCACTTACTTTTCCCTTCAAATCTTATATTGCCGATACAACACAGAAATTGCATCGAGATTAAATATTTTGTTCTTCAAGCACACGATCACATCTGTGACAACTAGGGCCACCGTCATCTCCTTAAATCTCTCCTGGGAGACCAGTAGCCTGTATCCGACGCACCGCAGCCCACTTACTTTACCCTTCACAACCTTATTTTGCCGATACAACACAGAAATTGCATCGAGATTAAATATTTTGTTCATGAAGCACACGTGCACATCCGTGACAACTGGGCCCACTGTCATCTCATTAAATCTCTCCTGGGAGCCCAGTAGCATCTATCCGACGCAACGCAGCCCACTTACTTTACCCTTCAAATCTTATATTGCCGATACAACACAGAAATTGCATCGAGATTAAATATTTTGTTCATGAAGCACACGTGCACATCTGTGACAACTGGGCCCAACGTCATCTCATTAATGCTCTCCTGGGAGCCCAGTAGCATCTATCCGACGCACCGCAGCCCACTTACTTTACCCTTCAAATCTTATATTGCCGATACAACACAGAAATTGCATCGAGATTAAATATTTTGTTCGTCACGCACACGTTCTCATCTGTGACAACTAGGGCCACCGTCATCTCTTTAAATCTATCCTGGGAGACCAGTAGCCTGTATCCGACGCACCGCAGCCCACTGACTTTACCCTTCACAACTTTATTTTGCCGATACAACACAGAAATTGCATCGAGATTAAATATTTTGTTCATCAAGCACACGTGCACATCTGTTACAACTGGGCCCACTGTCATCTCATTAAATCTCTCCTGGGAGCCCAGTAGCATCTATCCGACGCACCGCAGCCCACTTACTTTACCCTTCAAATCTTATATTGCTGATACAACACAGAAATTGCATCGAGATTAAATATTTTGTTCATCAAGCACACGTTCTCATCTGTGACAACTAGGGCCACCGTCATCTCTTTAAATCTCTCCTGGGAGACCAGTAGCCTGTATCCGACGCACGGCAGCCCACTGACCTTACCCTTCACAACCTTATTTTGCCGATACAACACAGAAATTGCATCGAGATTAAATATTTTGTTCATGAAGCACACGTTAACATCTGTGACAACTGGGCCCACTGTCATCTCATTAAATCTCTCCTGGGAGACCAGTAGCATCTATCCGACGCACCACAGCCCACTTACGTAATCCTTCACAACCTTATTTTGCCGATACAACACAGAAATTGCATCGAGATTAAATATTTTGTTCATGAAGCACACGTGCACATCTGTGACAACTGGGCCCAACGTCATCTCATTAAATCTCTCCTGGGAGCCCAGTAGCATCTATCCGACGCACCACAGCCCACTTACTTTACCCTTCAAATCTTATATTGCCGATACAACACAGAAATTGCATCGAGATTAAATATTTTGCTCATCAAGGACACGTTGTCATCTGTGACAACTAGGGCCACCGTCATCTCTTTAAATCTCTCCTGGGAGACCAGTAGCATCTATCCGACGCACCGCAGCCCACTTACTTTACCCTTCAAATCTTATATTGCCGAGACAACACAGAAATTGCATCGAGATTAAATATTTTGTTCATGAAGCACACGTGCACATCTGTGACAACTGGGCCCAACGGCATCTCATTAAATCTCTCCTGGGAGCCCAGTAGCATCTATCCGACGCACCGCAGCCCACTTAGTATACCCTTCAAAACTTATATTGCCGATACAACACAGAAATTGCATCGAGATTAAATATTTTGTTCATCAAGCACACGTTCTCATCTGTGACAACTAGGGCCACCGTCATCTCTTTAAATCTCTCCTGGGAGACCAGTAGCGTGTATCCGACGCACCGCAGCCCACTGACTGTAGCCTTCACACCCTTATTTTGCCGATACAACACAGAAATTGCATCGAGATTAAATATTTTGTTCATGAAGCACACGTGCACATCTGTGACAACTGGGCCCAACGTCATCTCATTAAATCTCTCCTGGGAGCCCAGTAGCATCTATCCGACGCACCACAGCCCACTTACTTTACCCTTCAAATCTTATATTGCCGATACAACACAGAAATTGCATCGAGATTAAATATTTTGTTCATCAAGCACACGTTCTCATCTGTGACAGCTAGGGCCACCGTCATCTCTTTAAATCTCTCCTGGGAGACCAGTAGCCTGTATCCGACGCACCGCAGCCCACTGACTTTACCCTTCTCAACTTTATTTTGCCGATACAACACAGAAATTGCATCGAGATTACATATTTTGTTCATCAAGCACACGTGCACATCTGTGACAACTGGGCCCACTGTCATCTCATTAAATCTCTCCTGGGATCCCAGTAGCATCCAGCCGACGCATCGCAGCCCACTTACTTTACCCTTCAAATCTTATATTGCCGATACAACACAGAAATTGCATCGAGATTAAATATTTTGTTCATGAAGCACACGTGCACATCTGTGACAACTGGGCCCAACGTCATCTCATTAAATCTCTCCTGGGAGCCCAGTAGCATCTATCCGACGCACCGCAGCCCACTGACTTTACCCTTCACAACCTTATATTGCCAATACAAAACAGAAATAGCATCGAGATTAAATATTTTGTTCAACAAGCACACGTGCACATCTGTGACAACTGAGCCCACTGTCATCTCATTAAATCTCTCCTGGGAGCCCAGTAGCATCTATCCGACGCACCGCAGCCCACTTACTTTACCTTCAAATCTTATATTGCCGATACAACACAGAAATTGCATCGAGATTAAATATTTTGTTCATGAAGCACACGCTCCCATCTGTGACAACTAGGGCCACCGTCATCACTTTAAATCTCTCCTGGGAGACCAGTAGCCTGTATCCGAAGCACCGCAGCCCACTGACTTTACGCTTCACAACCTTATTTTGCCGATACAACACAGAAATTGCATCGAGATTAAATATTGTGTTCATGAAGCACACGTGCACATCTGTGACAACTGGGCCCAACGTCATCTCATTAAATCTCTCCTGGGAGCCCAGTAGCATCCATCCGACGCACCGCAGCCCACTTACTTTACCCTTCAAATCTTATATTGCCGATACAACACAGAAATTGCATCGAGATTAAATATTTTGTTCATGAAGCACACGTGCACATCTGTGACAACTGGGCCCAACGTCATCTCATTAAATCTTTCCTGGGAGCCCAATAGCTTCTATCCGACGCACGGCAGCCCACTTACTTTACCCTTCAAATCTTATATTGCCGATACAACACAGAAATTGCATCGTGATTAAATATTTTGTTCATGAAGCACACGTTCTCATCTGTGACAACTAGGGCCACCGTCATCTCTTTCAATCTCTCCTGGGAGACCAGTAGCCTGTATCCGACGCACCGCAGCCCACTGACTTTACCCTTCACAACCTTATTTTGCCGATACAACACAGAAATTGCATCGAGATTAAATATTTTGTTCATCAAGCGCACGTGCACATCTGTGACAACTGGGCCCACTGTCATCTCATTAAATCTCTCCTGGGAGCCCAGTAGCATCTATCCGACGCACCGCAGCCCACTTACTTTACCCTTCAAATCTTATATTGCCGATACAACACAGAAATTGCATCGAGATTAAATATTTTGTTCATGAAGCACATTTGCACATCTGTGACAACTGGGCCCAACGTCATCTCATTAAATCGCTCCTGGGAGCCCAGTAGCATCTATCCGACGCACCGCAGCCCACTTACTTTACCCTTCAAATCTTATATTGCCGATACAACACAGAAATTGCATCGAGATTAAATATTTTGTTCATCAAGCACACGTTCTCATCTGTGACAACTAGGGCCACCGTCATCTCTTTAAATCACTCCTGGGAGACCAGTAGCCTGTATCCGACGCACCGCAGCCCACTGACTTTACCCTTCACAACCTTATTTTGCCGATACAACATAGAAATTGCATCGAGATTAAATATTTTGATCATCAAGCACACGTTACATCTGTGCAAACTGGGCCCACCGTCATCTCATTAAATCTCTCCTGGGAGACCAGTAGCTTGTATCTGACGCACCGCAGCCCACTTCCTTTCCCCTTCAAATCTTATATTGCTTATACAACACAGAAATTGCATCGAGATTAAATATTTTGTTCATGAAGCACACGTGCACATCTGTGACAACTGGGCCCAACGTCATCTTATTAAATCTCTCCTGGGAGCCCAGTAGCATCTATCCGACGCACTGCAGCCCACTTAATTTACCGTTCAAATCTTATATTGCCGATACAACACAGAAATTGCATCGAGATTAAATATTTTGTTCATCAAGCACACGTTCTCATCTGTGACAACTAGGGCCACCGTCATCTCTTTCAATCTCTCCTGGGAGACCAGTAGCCTGTATCCGACGCACCGCAGCCCACTGACTTTACCCTTCACAACCTTATTTTGCCGATACAACACAGACATTGCATCGAGATTAAATATTTTGTTCATCAAGCACACGTGCACATCTGTGAACCTGGGCCCACTGTCATCTCTTTATATCTCTCCTGGGAGCCTAGTAGCATCTATCCGACGCACCGCAGCCCACTTACTTTACCCTTCAAATCTTATATTGCCGATACAACACAGAAATTGCATCGAGACTAAATATTTTGTTCATCAAGCACACGTTCTCATCTGTGACAACTAGGGCCACCGTCATCTCTTTCAATCTCTCCTGGGAGACCAGTAGCCTGTATCCGACGCACCGCAGCCCACTGACTTTACCCTTCATAACCTTATTTTGCCGATACAACACAGAAATTGCATCGAGATTAAATATTTTGATCATCAGGCACACGTGCACATCTGTGATAACTGGGCCCACTATCATCTCATTAAATCTCTCCTGGGAGCCCAGTAGCATGTATCCGACGCACCGCAGCCCACTTACTCTGCCCTTCAAGTCTTATATTGCCAATACAACACAGAAATTGCATCGACATTAAATATTTTGTTCATCAAGCACACGTGCACATCTGTGACAACTGGGCCCACTGTCATCTCTTTATATCTCTCCTGGGAGCCCAGTAGCATCTATCCGACGCACTGCAGCCCACTTACTTTACCCTTCTTATCTTATATTGCCGATACAACACAGAAATTGCATCGAGATTAAATATTTTGTTCATCAAGCACACGTTCTCATCTGTGACAACTAGGGCCACCGTCATCTCTTTAAATTTCTAATGGGAGACCAGTAGCCTGTATCCGACGCACCGCAGCCCACTGACTTTACCCTTCACAACCTTATATTGCCGATACAACACAAAAATTGCATCGAGATTAAATATTTTGTTCATCAAGCACACGTGCACATCTGTGAAAACTTGGCCCACTGTCATCTCATTACATCTCTCCTGGGAGCCCAGTAGCATCTATCCGACGCACCGCAGCCCACTTACTTTACCCTTCAAATCTTATATTGCCCATACAACACAGAAATTGCATCGAGATTAAATATTTTGTTCATCAAGCACACGTGCACATCTGTGAACCTGGGCCCACTGTCATCTCTTTAAATCTCTCCTGGGAGCCCAGTAGCATCTATCCGACGCACCGCAGCCCACTTACTTTACCCTTCAAATCTTATATTGCCGATACAACACAGAAATTGCATCGAGATTAAATATTTTGTTCATGAAGCACACGTTCTCATCTGTGACAACTAGGGCAACCGTCATCTCTTTAAATTTCTAATGGGAGACCAGTAGCCTGTATCCGACGCACCGCAGCCCACTGACTTTACCCTTCAGAACCTTATTTTGCCGATACAACACAGAAATTGCATCGAGATTAAATATTTTGTTCATCAAGCACACGTGCACATCTGTGACAACTGGGCCCACTGTCATCTCATTAAATCTCTCCTGGGAGCCCAGTAGCATCTATCCGACGCACCACAGTCCACTCACTTTACCCTTCAAATCTTATATTGCCGATACAACACAGAAATTGCATCGAGATTAAATATTTTGTTCATCAAGCACACGTGCACATCTGTGAACCTGGGCCCAACGTCATCTCTTTAAATCTCTCCTGGGAGCCCAGTAGCATCTATCCGACGCACTGCAGCCCACTTACTTTACCCTTCAAACCTTATATTGCCGATGCAACACAGAAATTGCATCGAGATTAAATATTTTGTTCATCAAGCACACGTTCTCATCTGTGACAACTAGGGCCACCGTCATCTCTCTCAATCTCTCCTGGGAGACCAGTAGCCTGTATCCGACGCACCGCAGCCCACTGACTTTACCCTTCACAACCTTATTTAGCCGATACAACACAGAAATTGCATCGACATTAAATATTTTGTTCATCAAGCACACGTGCACATCTGTGAAAACTGGGCCCACTGTCATCTCATTAAATCTCTCCTGGGAGCCCAGTAGCATCTATCCGACGCACCGCAGCCCACTTACTTTACCCTTCAAATCTTATATTGCCGATACAACACAGAAATTGCATCGAGATTAAATATTTTGTTCATCAAGCACAAGTGCACATCTGTGAACCTGGGCCCACTGTCATCTCTTTAAATCTCTCCTGGGAGCCCAGAAGCATCTATCCGACGCACCGCAGCCAACTTACTTTACCCTTCAAATCTTATATTGCCAATGCAACACAGAAATTGCATCGAGATTAAATATTTTGTTCATCAAGCACACGTGCACATCTGTGACAACTGGGCC